>NW_026609286.1:0-36079 GCF_029499605.1 Hyla sarda
CTCATATCTGGCTCGCTCGCTTGCGCTCATGTGTGGCTCGCTGGCTCTCATATCTGGCTTGCTCGCTTGCTCTCATGTCTGGCTCGCTCGCTCTCATATCTGGTTCGCTCACTTGCTCTCTTGTCTGGCTCGCTCTCTTATATGGCTCGCTCGCTTGCTCTCATATCTGGCTCGCTCGCTTGCTCTCTTGTCTGGCTCTCTCTCTTATCTGGCTCACTCGCATATCTGGCTTGCTCACACTCATATCTGGCTCGCTCGCTTGCTCTCATATTCGGCTAGCTTGCTTGCTCTCTTGTCTGGCTCGCTCTCTTATCTGGCTCGCTCTCTTATCTGGCTTGCTCGCTAGCATTTCTGGCTCGCTCGCATATCTGGCTCGCTCGCTCTCATATCTTGCTCGCTCGCTTGCTCTCATATCTGGCTCGCTAGCTTGCTCGCATATCTGGCTCGCTCGCTTGCTCTCTTGTCTGGCTAGCACTCTTATCTGGCTCGCTCGCTCGCATATCTGGCTCGCTTCTCTCATATCTGGCTCACTCGCTTGCGCTCATGTCTGTCTCGCTCGCTCTCATATCTGGCTTGCTCGCTTGCTCTCATGTCTGGCTCGCTCGCTCTCATATCTGGTTCGCTCACTTGCTATCTTGTCTGGCTCGCTCTCTTATATGGCTCGCTCGCTTGCTCTCATATCTGGCTCGCTCGCTTGCTCTCTTGTCTGGCACTCTCTCTTATCTGGCTCGCTCGCATATCTGGCTTGCTCGCTCTCATATCTGGCTCGCTCGCTTGCTCTCATATCCGACTAGCTTGCTTGCTCTCTTGTCTGGCTCGCTCTCTTATCTGGCACGCTCTCTTATCTGGCTTCCTCGCATTTCTGTCTCGCATATCTGTCTCGCTCGCTCTCATATCTGGCTCGCTCGCTTGCTCTCATATCTGGCTCGCTTGCTTGCTCTCATATCTGGCTCGCTCGCTTGCTCTTTTGTCTGGCTCGCTCTCTTATCTGGCTCTCTCGCTCGCATATCTGGCTCGCTCGCTTGCTCTCATGTCTGGCTCGCTCGCTCTCATATCTGGCTCGCTCGCTTGCTCTCATGTCTGGCTCGCTCGCTCTCATATCTGGCTCACCCGCTTGCTCTCATGTCTGGCTCGCTCGCTCTCATATCTTGCTCGCTAGCTTGCTTTCATGACTGGCTCGCTCGCTCTCATATCTTGCTCGCTAGCTTGCTCTCATGTCTGGCTTGCTCGCTCTCATATCTGGCTCGCTTGCTCTCATATTTTGCTCGCTAGCTTGCTCTCATGTCTAGCTTGCTCGCTCTCATATCTGGCTCGCTCGATTGCTCTCTTGTCTGGTTCACCCTCTTATCTGTCTTGCTCTTATATCTTGCTTGCTCGCTTGCTCTCATATCTGGCCCGCTCGCTTGCTCTCATGTCTGGCTCGCTCTCTT
Organism: Hyla sarda; assembly: GCF_029499605.1. Taxonomy (NCBI): domain Eukaryota; kingdom Metazoa; phylum Chordata; class Amphibia; order Anura; family Hylidae; genus Hyla; species Hyla sarda. Next base: position 1,431 of record NW_026609286.1, read on the forward strand.
ATCTGGCTCGCTCGCATATCTGGCTCGCTCGCTTGCTCTCTTGTCTGGCTAGCTCTCTTATCTTGCTCGCTCTCTCGCATATCTGGCTCGCTCGCTCTCATATCTGGCTCGCTCGCTTGCGCTCATGTCTGGCTCGCTGGCTCTCATATCTGGCTTGCTCGCTTGCTCTCATGTCTGGCTCGTTCGCTCTCATATCTGGTTCACTCACTTGCTCTCTTGTCTGGCTCGCTCTCTTATATGGCTCGCTCGCTTGCTCTCATATCTGGCTCGCTCGCTTGCTCTCATGTCTGGCTCGCTCGCTCTCATATATGGCTCGCTCGCTTGCTCTCATGTCTGGCTCGCTCTCATATCTGGCTTGCTCGCTTGCTCTTATGTCTGGCTCGCTTGCTCTCATATCTGGCTCGTTCGCTCCCATATCTGGCTCGCTCGCTTGCTCTCTTGTCTGGCTCACTCTCTTCTCTGGCTCGATCGCTCGCATATCTGGCTCGCTCGCATGCTCTCTTGTCTGGCTCGCTCTCTTATCTGGCTCGCTCGCTCGCATATCTGGCTCGCTCACTTGCTCTCATATCTGGCTCACTCACTTGCTCTCTTGTCTGGCTCGCTCTCTTATTCGGCTCGCTCGCATATCTGGCTCGCTCGATCTCATATCTTGCTCGCTCGCTTGCTCTTATGTCTGGCTCACTCGCTCTCATATCTTGCTCGCTCGCTCGCTCTCATATCTGGCTCGCTTGCTCGCATATCTGGCTCGCTCACTTGCTCTCATATCTGGCTCACTCACTTGCTCTCTTGTCTGGCTCGCTCTCTTATCCGGCTCGCTCGCATATCTGGCTCGCTCGATCTCATATCTTGCTCGCTCGCTTACTCTTATGTCTGGCTCACTCGCTCTCATATCTGGCTCGCTCGATTGCTCTCTTGTCCGGTTCGCCCTCTTATCTGTCTCGCTCTCATATCTGGCTTGCTCACTTGCTCTCATATCTGGCTCGCTCGCTTGCTCTCATGTCTGGCTCGCTCTCTTATCTGGCTCGCTCGCTCTCATATCTGGCTCGCTCTCTTATCTGGCTCGCTCGCTCGCATATCTGGGTCGCTCGCTCTCATATCTTGCTCGCTAGCTTGCTCTCATGTCTGGCTCGCTCGCTCTCATATCTGGCTCGCTCGATTGCTCTCTTGTCTGGTTCGCCCGCTTATCTGTCTCGCTCTCATATATGGCTTGCTCACTTGCTCTCATATCTGGCTCGCTCGCTTGCTCTCATGTCTGGCTCGCTCTCTTATCTGGCTCGCTCTCTTATCTGGCTCGCTCGCATATCTGGCTCGCTCGCTTGCTCTCTTGTCTGGCTAGCTCTCTTATCTGTCTCGCTCTCATATCTGGCTTGCTCACTTGCTCTCATATCTGGCTCACCCGCTTGCTCTCATGTCTGGCTCGCTCGCTCTCATATCTTGCTCGCTAGCTTGCTTTCATGACTGGCTCGCTCGCTCTCATATCTTGCTCGCTAGCTTGCTCTCATGTCTGGCTTGCTCGCTCTCATATCTGGCTCGCTTGCTCTCATATCTTGCTCGCTAGCTTGCTCTCATGTCTAGCTTGCTCGCTCTCATATCTGGCTCGCTCGATTGCTCTCTTGTCTGGTTCACCCTCTTATCTGTCTTGCTCTTATATCTTGCTTGCTCGCTTGCTCTCATATCTGGCCCGCTCGCTTGCTCTCATGTCTGGCTCGCTCTCTTATCTGGCTCGCTCGCATATCTGGCTCGCTCGCTTGCTCTCTTGTCTGGCTAGCTCTCTTATCTTGCTCGCTCTCTCGCATATCTGGCTCGCTCGCTCTCATATCTGGCTCGCTCGCTTGCGCTCATGTCTGGCTCGCTGGCTCTCAAATCTGGCTTGCTCGCTTGCTCTCATGTCTGGCTCGTTCGCTCTCATATCTGGTTCACTCACTTGCTCTCTTGTCTGGCTCGCTCTCTTATATGGCTCGCTCGCTTGCTCTCATATCTGGCTCGCTCGCTTGCTCTCATGTCTGGCTCGCTCGCTCTCATATATGGCTCGCTCGCTTGCTCTCATGTCTGGCTCGCTCTCATATCTGGCTTGCTCGCTTGCTCTTATGTCTGGCTCGCTTGCTCTCATATCTGGCTCGTTCACTCCCATATCTGGCTCGCTCGCTTGCTCTCTTGTCTGGCTCACTCTCTTATCTGGCTCGATCGCTCGCATATCTGGCTCGCTCGCATGCTCTCTTGTCTGGCTCGCTCTCTTATCTGGCTCGCTCGCTCGCATATCTGGCTCGCTCACTTGCTCTCATATCTGGCTCACTCACTTGCTCTCTTGTCTGGCTCGCTCTCTTATCCGGCTCGCTCGCATATCTGGCTCGCTCGATCTCATATCTTGCTCGCTCGCTTGCTCTTATGTCTGGCTCACTCGCTCTCATATCTTGCTCGCTCGCTTGCTCTCATATCTGGCTCGCTTGCTCGCATATCTGGCTCGCTCACTTGCTCTCATATCTGGCTCACTCACTTGCTCTCTTGTCTGGCTCGCTCTCTTATACGGCTCGCTCGCATATCTGGCTCGCTCGATCTCATATCTTGCTCGCTCGCTTGCTCTTATGTCTGGCTCACTCGCTCTCATATCTGGCTCGCTCGATTGCTCTCTTGTCTGGTTCGCCCTCTTATCTGTCTCGCTCTCATATCTGGCTTGCTCACTTGCTCTCATATCTGGCTCGCTCGCTTGCTCTCATGTCTGGCTCGCTCTCTTATCTGGCTCGCTCGCTCTCATATCTGGCTCGCTCTCTTATCTGGCTCGCTCGCTCGCATATCTGGGTCGCTCGCTCTCATATCTTGCTCGCTAGCTTGCTCTCATGTCTGGCTCGCTCGCTCTCATATCTGGCTCGCTCGATTGCTCTCTTGTCTGGTTCGCCCGCTTATCTGTCTCGCTCTCATATATGGCTTGCTCACTTGCTCTCATATCTGGCTCGCTCGCTTGCTCTCATGTCTGGCTCGCTCTCTTATCTGGCTCGCTCTCTTATCTGGCTCGCTCGCATATCTGGCTCGCTCGCTTGCTCTCTTGTCTGGCTAGCTCTCTTATCTGTCTCGCTCTCATATCTGGCTTGCTCACTTGCTCTCATATCTGGTTCGCTCGCTTGCTCTCATGTCTGGCTCGCTCTCTTATCTGGCTCGCTCGCATATCTGGTTCGCTCACTTGCTCTCTTGTCTGGCTCGCTCTCTTATATGGCTCGCTCGCTTGCTCTCATATCCGGCCAGCTTGCTTGCTCTCTTGTCTGGCTCGCTCTCTTATCTGGCTCGCTCGCTCGCATTTCTGGCTCGCTCGCATATCTGGCTTGCTCGCTTGCTCTCATGTCTGGCTCGCTCGCTCTCATATCTTGCTCGCTAGCTTGCTCTCATGTCTGGCTTGCTCGCTCTCATATCTGGCTCGCTCTCATATCTTGCTCGCTAGCTTGCTCTCATGTCTGGCTTGCTCGCTCTCATATCTGGCTCGCTCGATTGCTCTCTTGTCTGGTTCGCCCTCTTATCTGTCTCGCTCTCATATCTGGCTTGCTCGCTTGCTCTCATATCTGGCTCGCTCGCTTGCTCTCATGTCTGGCTCGCTCTCTTATCTGGCTCGCTCACATATCTGGCTCGCTCGCTTGCTCTCTTGTCTGGCTAGCTCTCTTATCTGTCTCGCTCTCATATCTGGCTTGCTCGCTTGCTCTCATATCTGGCTCGCTCGCATGCTCTCATGTCTGGCTCGCTATCTTATCTGGCTCGCTCGCATATCTAGTTCGCTCACTTGCTCTCTTGTCTGGCTCGCTCTCTTATATGGCTCGCTCGCTTGCTCTCATATCCGGCTAGCTTGCTTGCTCTCTTGTCTGGCTCGCTCTCTTATCTGGCTCGCTCTCTTATCTGGCTCGCTCGCTCGCATTTCTGGCTCGCTCGCATATCTTGCTCGCTCGCTCTCATATCTTGCTCGCTCGCATGCTCTCATGTCTGGCTCGCTCACTCTCATATCTTGCTCGCTCGCCTGCTCTCATGTCTGGCTCGCTCGCTCTCATATCTGGCTCGCTCGCTTGCTCTCATGTCTGGCTCGCTCTCATATTTGGCTTGCTCGCTTGCTCTTATGTCTGGCTCGCTTGCTCTCATATCTGGCTCGTTCGCTCGCATATCTGGCTCGCTCGCTTGCTCTCTTGTCTGGCTCACTCTCTTATCTGGCTCGCTCGCTCGCATATCTGGCTCGCTCGCATGCTCTCTTGTCTGGCTCGCTCTCTTATCTGGCTCGCTCGCTCGCATATCTGGCTCGCTCACTTGCTCTCATATCTGGCTCACTCACTTGCTCTCTTGTCTGGCTCGCTCTCTTATCCGGTTCGCTCGCATATCTGGCTCGCTCGATCTCATATCTTGCTCGCTCGCTTGCTCTTATGTCTGGCTCACTCGCTCTCATATCTGGCTCGCTCGATTGCTCTCTTGTCTGGTTCGCCCTCTTATCTGTCTCGCTCTCATATCTGGCTTGCTCACTTGCTCTCATATCTGGCTCGCTCGCTTGCTCTCATGTCTGGCTCGCTCTCTTATCTGGCTCGCTTGCTCTCATATCTGGCTCGCTCTCTTATCTGGCTCGCTCGCTCGCATATCTGGGTCGCTCGCTCTCATATCTTGCTCGCTAGCTTGCTCTCATGTCTGGCTCGCTCTCATATCTGGCTCGCTCGATTGCTCTCTTGTCTTGTTCGCCCTCTTATCTGTCTCGCTCTCATATCTGGCTTGCTCACTTGCACTCATATCTGGCTCGCTCGCTTGCTCTCATGTCTGGCTCGCTCTCTTATCTGGCTCGCTCGCATATCTGGCTCGCTCGCTTGCTCTCTTGTCTGGCTAGCTGTCTTATCTGTCTCGCTCTCATATCTGGCTTGCTCGCTTGCTCTCATATCTGGTTCGCTCGCTTGCTCTCATGTCTGGCTCGCTCTCTTATCTGGCTCGCTCGCATATCTGGTTCGCTCACTTGCTCTCTTGTCTGGCTTGCTCTCTTATATGGCTCGCTCACTTGCTCTCATATCCGGCTAGCTTGCTTGCTCTCTTGTCTGGCTCGCTCTCTTATCTGGCTCGCTCTCTTATCTGGCTCGCTCGCTCGCATTTCTGGCTCGCTCGCATATCTGGCTTGCTCGCTTGCTCTCATGTCTGGCTCGCTCGCTCTCATATCTTGCTCGCTAGCTTGCTCTCATGTCTGGCTTGCTCGCTCTCATATCTGGCTCGCTCGCTCTCATATCTTGCTCGCTAGCTTGCTCTCATGTCTGGCTCGCTCGCTCGCATATCTGGCTCGCTCGCTCTCATATCTGGCTCGCTCGCTTGCGCTCATGTCTGGCTCGCTGGCTCTCATATATGGCTTGCTCGCTTGCTCTCATGTCTGGCTCGCTCGCTCTCATATCTGGTTCGCTCACTTGCTCTCTTGTCTGGCTCGCTCTCTTATATGGCTCGCTCGCTTGCTCTCATATCTGGCTCGCTCGCTTGCTCTCTTGTCTGGCTCTCTCTCTTATCTGGCTCGCTCGCATATCTGGCTTGCTCACACTCATATCTGGCTCGCTCGCTTGCTCTCATATTCGGCTAGCTTGCTTGCTCTCTTGTCTGGCTCGCTCTCTTATCTGGCTCGCTCTCTTATCTGGCTTGCTCGCTAGCATTTCTGGCTCGCTCGCATATCTGGCTCGCTCGCTCTCATATCTTGCTCGCTCGCTTGCTCTCATATCTGGCTCGCTCGCTTGCTCTCATATCTGGCTCGCTCGCTTGCTCGCATATCTGGCTCGCTCGCTTGCTCTCTTGTCTGGCTAGCTCTCTTATCTGGCTCGCTCGCTCGCATATCTGGCTCGCTTCTCTCATATCTTGCTCACTCGCTTGCGCTCATGTCTGTCTCGCTCTCTCTCATATCTGGCTTGCTCGCTTGCTCTCATGTCTGGCTCGCTCGCTCTCATATCTGGTTCGCTCACTTGCTATCTTGTCTGGCTCGCTCTCTTATATGGCTCGCTCGCTTGCTCTCATATCTGGCTCGCTCGCTTGCTCTCTTGTCTGGCACTCTCTCTTATCTGGCTCGCTCGCATATCTGGCTTGCTCGCTCTCATATCTGGCTCGCTCGCTTGCTCTCATATCCGGCTAGCTTGCTTGCTCTCTTGTCTGGCTCGCTCTCTTATCTGGCTCGCTCGCATTTCTGTCTCGCATATCTGTCTCGCTCGCTCTCATATCTGTCTCGCTCGCTTGCTCTCATATCTGGCTCGCTTGCTTGCTCTCATATCTGGCTCGCTCGCTTGCTCTTATATCTGGCTCGCTCGCTTGCTCTCTTGTCTGGCTCGCTCTCTTATCTGGCTCTCTCGCTCGCATATCTGGCTCGCTCGCTTGCTCTCATGTCTGGCTCGCTCGCTCTCATATCTGGCTCGCTCGCTTGCTCTCATGTCTGGCTCGCTCGCTCTCATATCTGGCTCGCCCGCTTGCTCTCATGTCTGGCTCGCTCGCTCTCATATCTTGCTCGCTAGCTTGCTTTCATGACTGGCTCGCTCGCTCTCATATCTTGCTCGCTAGCTTGCTCTCATGTCTGGCTTGCTCGCTCTCATATCTGGCTCGCTTGCTCTCATATCTTGCTCGCTAGCTTGCTCTCATGTCTAGCTTGCTCGCTCTCATATCTGGCTCGCTCGATTGCTCTCTTGTCTGGTTCACCCTCTTATCTGTCTTGCTCTTATATCTTGCTTGCTCGCTTGCTCTCATATCTGGCCCGCTCGCTTGCTCTTATGTCTGGCTCGCTCTCTTATCTGGCTCGCTCGCATATCTGGCTCGCTCGCTTGCTCTCTTGTCTGGCTAGCTCTCTTATCTTGCTCGCTCTCTCGCATATCTGGCTCGCTCGCTCTCATATCTGGCTCGCTCGCTTGCGCTCATGTCTGGCTCGCTGGCTCTCATATCTGGCTTGCTCGCTTGCTCTCATGTCTGGCTCGCTCGCTCTCATATCTGGTTCACTCACTTGCTCTCTTGTCTGGCTCGCTCTCTTATATGGCTCGCTCGCTTGCTCTCATATCTGGCTCGCTCGCTTGCTCTCATGTCTGGCTCGCTCGCTCTCATATATGGCTCGCTCGCTTGCTCTCATGTCTGGCTCGCTCTCATATCTGGCTTGCTCGCTTGCTCTTATGTCTGGCTCGCTTGCTCTCATATCTGGCTCGTTCGCTCCCATATCTGGCTCGCTCACTTGTTCTCTTGTCTGGCTCACTCTCTTCTCTGGCTCGATCGCTCGCATATCTGGCTCGCTCGCATGCTCTCTTGTCTGGCTCGCTCTCTTATCTGGCTCGCTCGCTCGCATATCTGGCTCGCTCACTTGCTCTCATATCTGGCTCACTCACTTGCTCTCTTGTCTGGCTCGCTCTCTTATCCGGCTCGCTCGCATATCTGGCTCGCTCGATCTCATATCTTGCTCGCTCGCTTGCTCTTATGTCTGGCTCAATCGCTCTCATATCTTGCTCGCTCGCTTGCTCTCATATCTGGCTCGCTTGCTCGCATATCTGGCTCGCTCGCTTGCTCTCTTGTCTGGCTAGCTCTCTTATCTGGCTCGCTCGCTCGCATATCTGGCTTGCTCGCTCTCATATCTGGCTCACTCGCTTGCTCTCATGTCTGGCTCGCTCGCTCTCATATCTGGCTCGCTCGCTTGCTCTCATGTCTGGCTCGCTCGCTTGCTCTCATGTCTGGCTCGTCTCTCTCAAATCTGGCTCGCTCGCTTGCTCTCTTGTCTGGTTCGCTCTCTTATCTGGCTCGCTCGCTTGCATATCTGGCTCGCTCGCTTGCTCTCATATCTGGCTCGCTTGCTTGCTCTCTTGTCTGGCTCGCTCTCTTATCTCGCTCGCTTTCATATCTGGCTCGCTCGCTTGCTCTCATATCTGGCTCGCTCATTTGCTCTCTTTTCTGGCTCGCTCTCTTATCTGACTTGCCCGCATATCTGGCTCGCTCGATCTCATATTTTGCTCGCTCGCTTGCTCTCATGTCTGGCTCACTCGCTCTCATATCTGGCTCGCTCGCTTGCTCTCATGTCTGGCTCGCTCGTTCTCATATCTTGCTCGCTCGCTTGCTCTCATATCTGGCTCGCTTGCTCGCATATCTGGCTCGCTCGCTTGCTCTCTTGTCTGGCTAGCTTTCTTATTTGGCTCGCTCGCTCGCATATCTGGCTTGCTCGCTCTCATATCTGGCTCGCTCGCTTGCTCTCATGTCTGGCTCGCTCGCTTGCTCTCATGTCTGGCTCGCTCTCTCTCAAATCTGGCTCGCTCGCTTGCTCTCTTGTCTGGTTCGCTCTCTTATCTGGCTCGCTCGCTTGCATATCTGGCTCGCTCGCTTGCTCTCATATCTGGCTCGCTTGCTTGCTCTCTTGTCTGGCTCGCTCTCTTATCTCGCTCGCTTTCATATCAGGCTCGCTCGCTTGCTCTCATATCTGGCTCGCTTGCTTGCTCTCTTGTCTGGCTCGCTCTCTTATCTCGCTCGCTCTCATATCTGGCTCGCTCGCTTGCTCTCATATCTGGCTCGCTCACTTGCTCTCTTTTCTGGCTCGCTCTCTTATCTGACTTGCCCGCATATCTGGCTCGCTCGATCTCATATTTTGCTCGCTCGCTTGCTCTCATGTCTGGCTCACTCGCTCTCATATCTGGCTCGCTCGCTTGCTCTCATGTCTGGCTCGCTCGCTCTCATATCTTGCTCGCTCGCTTGCTCTCATTTCTGGCTCGCTCGCTCTCATATCTGGCTCGCTCGCTTGCTCTCATGTCTGGCTCGCTCGCTCTCATATCTGGCTCGCTCTCTTGCTCTCATGTCTTGATCGCTCGCTTGCTCTAATGTCTGGCTCACTCACTCTCATATCTGGCTCGCTCACTTGATCTCATGTCTGGCTCGCTCGCTCTCATATCTTGCTCGCTCGCTTGCTCTCATGTCTGGCTTGCTCGCTCTTATATCTTGCTCGCTCGCTTGCTCTCATGTCTGGCTCGCTCGCTTGCTCTCATGTCTGGCTCGCTCTCGTATCTGGCTTGCTCGCTTGCTCTTATGTCTGGCTCGCTTGCTCTCATATCTGGCTCGTTCGCTCGCATATCTGGCTCGCTCGCTTGCTCTCTTGTCTGGCTCACTCTCTTATCTGGCTCGCTCGCTCGCATATCTGGCTCGCTCGCATGCTCTCTTGTCTGGCTCGCTCTCTTATCTGGCTCGCTCGCTCGCATATCTGGCTCGCTCACTTGCTCTCATATCTGGCTCACTCACTTGCTCTCTTGTCTGGCTCGCTCTCTTATCCGGCTCGCTCGCATATCTGGCTCGCTCGATCTCATATCTTGCTCGCTCGCTTGCTCTTATGTCTGGCTCACTCGCTCTCATATCTGGCTCGCTCAATTGCTCTCTTGTCTGGTTCGCCCTCTTATCTGTCTCGCTCTCATATCTGGCTTGCTCACTTGCTCTCATATCTGGCTCGCTCGCTTGCTCTCATGTCTGGCTCGCTCTCTTATCTGGCTCGCTCGCTCTCATATCTGGCTCGCTCTCTTATCTGGCTCGCTCGCTCGCATATCTGGGTCGCTCGCTCTCATAGCTTGTTCGCTAGCTTGCTCTCATGTCTGGCTCGCTCACTCTCATATCTGGCTCGCTCGATTGCTCTCTTGTCTGGTTCGCCCTCTTATCTGTCTCGCTCTCATATATGGCTTGCTCACTTGCTCTCATATCTGGCTCGCTCGCTTGCTCTCATGTCTGGCTCGCTCTCATATCTGGCTCGCTCGATTGCTCTCTTGTCTTGTTCGCCCTCTTATCTGTCTCGCTCTCATATCTGGCTTGCTCACTTGCTCTCATATCTGGCTCGCTCGCTTGCTCTCATGTCTGGCTCGCTCTCTTATCTGGCTCGCTCGCATATCTGGCTCGCTCGCTTGCTCTCTTGTCTGGCTAGCTCTCTTATCTGTCTCGCTCTCATATCTGGCTTGCTCGCTTGCTCTCATATCTGGTTCGCTCGCTTGCTCTCATGTCTGGCTCGCTCTCTTATCTGGCTCGCTCGCATATCTGGTTCGCTCACTTGCTCTCTTGTCTGGCTTGCTCTCTTGTATGGCTCGCTCGCTTGCTCTCATATCCGGCTACCTTGCTTGCTCTCTTGTCTGGCTCGCTCTCTTATCTGGCTCGCTCTCTTATCTGGCTCGCTCGCTCGCATTTCTGGCTCGCTCGCATATCTGGCTTGCTCGCTTGCTCTCATGTCTGGCTCGCTCGCTCTCATATCTTGCTCGCTAGCTTGCTCTCATGTCTGGCTTGCTCGCTCTCATATCTGGCTCGCTCGCTCTCATATCTTGCTCGCTAGCTTGCTCTCATGTCTGGCTTGCTCGCTCTCATATCTGGCTCGCTCGATTGCTCTCTTGTCTGGTTCGCCCTCTTATTTGTCTCGCTCTCATATCTGGCTTGCTCGCTTGCTCTCATATCTGGCTAGCTCGCTTGCTCTCATGTCTGGCTCGCTCTCTTATCTGGCTCGCTCGCATATCTGGCTCGCTTGCTTGCTCTATTGTCTGGCTAGCTCTCTTATCTGGCTCGCTCGCTCGCACATCTGGCTCGCTCGCTCTCATATCTGGCTCGCTCGCTTGCGCTCATGTCTGGCTCGCTGGCTCTCATATCTGGCTTGCTCGCTTGCTCTCATGTCTGGCTCGCTCGCTCTCATATCTGGTTCGCTCACTTGCTCTCTTGTCTGGCTCGCTCTCTTATATGGCTCGCTCGCTTGCTCTCATATCTGGCTCGCTCGCTTGCTCTCTTGTCTGGCTCTCTCTCTTATCTGGCTCGCTCGCATATCTGGCTTGCTCACACTCATATCTGGCTCGCTCGCTTGCTCTCATATTCGGCTAGCTTGCTTGCTCTCTTGTCTGGCTCGCTCTCTTATCTGGCTCGCTCTCTTATCTGGCTTGCTCGCTAGCATTTCTGGCTCGCTCGCTCTCATATCTTGCTCGCTTGCTCTCATATCTGGCTCGCTCGCTTGCTCTCATATCTGGCTCGCTAGCTTGCTCGCATATCTGGCTCGCTCGCTTGCTCTCTTGTCTGGCTAGCACTCTTATCTGGCTCGCTCGCTCGCATATCTGGCTCGCTTCTCTCATATCTGGCTCACTCGCTTGCGCTCATGTCTGTCTCGCTCGCTCTCATATCTGGCTTGCTCGCTTGCTCTCATGTCTGGCTCGCTCGCTCTCATATCTGGTTCGCTCACTTGCTATCTTGTCTGGCTCGCTCTCTTATATGGCTCGCTCGCTTGCTCTCATATCTGGCTCGCTCGCTTGCTCTCTTGTCTGGCACTCTCTCTTATCTGGCTCGCTCGCATATCTGGCTTGCTCGCTCTCATATCTGGCTCGCTCGCTTGCTCTTATATCCGACTAGCTTGCTTGCTCTCTTGTCTGGCTCGCTCTCTTATCTGGCTCGCTCTCTTATCTGGCTCGCTCGCATTTCTGTCTCGCATATCTGTCTCGCTCGCTCTCATATCTGGCTCGCTCGCTTGCTCTCATATCTGGCTCGCTTGCTTGCTCTCATATCTGGCTCGCTCGCTTGCTCTCTTGTCTGGCTCGCTCTCTTATCTGGCTCTCTCGCTCGCATATCTGGCTCGCTCACTTGCTCTCATGTCTGGCTCGCTCGCTCTCATATCTGGCTCGCTCGCTTGCTCTCATGTCTGGCTCGCTCGCTCTCATATCTGGCTCACCCGCTTGCTCTCATGTCTGGCTCGCTCGCTCTCATATCTTGCTCGCTAGCTTGCTTTCATGACTGGCTCGCTCGCTCTCATATCTTGCTCGCTAGCTTGCTCTCATGTCTGGCTTGCTCGCTCTCATATCTGGCTCGCTTGCTCTCATATCTTGCTCGCTAGCTTGCTCTCATGTCTAGCTTGCTCGCTCTCATATCTGGCTCGCTCGATTGCTCTCTTGTCTGGTTCACCCTCTTATCTGTCTTGCTCTTATATCTTGCTTGCTCGTTTTCTCTCATATCTGGCCCGCTTGCTTGCTCTCATGTCTGGCTCGCTCTCTTATCTGGCTCGCTCGCATATCTGGCTCGCTCGCTTGCTCTCTTGTCTGGCTAGCTCTCTTATCTTGCTCGCTCTCTCGCATATCTGGCTCGCTCGCTCTCATATCTGGCTCGCTCGCTTGCGCTCATGTCTGGTTCGCTGGCTCTCATATCTGGCTTGCTCGCTTGCTCTCATGTCTGGCTCGTTCGCTCTCATATCTGGTTCACTCACTTGCTCTCTTGTCTGGCTCGCTCTCTTATATGGCTCGCTCGCTTGCTCTCATATCTGGCTCGCTCGCTTTCTCTCATGTCTGGCTCGCTCGCTCTCATATATGGCTCGCTCGCTTGCTCTCATGTCTGGCTCGCTCTCATATCTGGCTTGCTTGCTTGCTCTTATGTCTGGCTCGCTTGCTCTCATATCTGGCTCGTTCGCTCCCATATCTGGCTCGCTCGCTTGCTCTCTTGTCTGGCTCACTCTCTTATCTGGCTCGATCGCTCGCATATCTGGCTCGCTCGCATGCTCTCTTGTCTGGCTCGCTCTCATATCTGGCTCGCTCGCTCGCATATCTGGCTCGCTCACTTGCTCTCATATCTGGCTCACTCACTTGCTCTCTTGTCTGGCTCGCTCTCTTATCCGGCTCGCTCGCATATCTGGCTCGCTCGATCTCATATCTTGCTCGCTCGCTTGCTCTTATGTCTGGCTCACTCGCTCTCATATCTTGCTCGCTCGCTTGCTCTCATATCTGGCTCGCTTGCTCGCATATCTGGCTCGCTCACTTGCTCTCATATCTGGCTCACTCACTTGCTCTCTTGTCTGGCTCGCTCTCTTATCCGGCTCGCTCGCATATCTGGCTCGCTCGATCTCATATCTTGCTCGCTCGCTTGCTCTTATGTCTGGCTCACTCGCTCTCATATCTGGCTCGCTCGATTGCTCTCTTGTCTGGTTCGCCCTCTTATCTGTCTCGCTCTCATATCTGGCTTGCTCACTTGCTCTCATATCTGGCTCGCTCGCTTGCTCTCATGTCTGGCTCGCTCTCTTATCTGGCTCGATCGCTCTCATATCTGGCTCGCTCTCTTATCTGGCTCGCTCGCTCGCATATCTGGGTCGCTCGCTCTCATATCTTGCTCGCTAGCTTGCTCTCATGTCTGGCTCGCTCGCTCTCATATCTGGCTCGCTCGATTGCTCTCTTGTCTGGTTCGCCCGCTTATCTGTCTCGCTCTCATATATGGCTTGCTCACTTGCTCTCATATCTGGCTCGCTCGCTTGCTCTCATGTCTGGCTCGCTCTCTTATCTGGCTCGCTCTCTTATCTGGCTCGCTCGCATATCTGGCTCGCTCGCTTGCTCTCTTGTCTGGCTAGCTCTCTTATCTGTCTCGCTCTCATATCTGGCTTGCTCACTTGCTCTCATATCTGGCTCACCCGCTTGCTCTCATGTCTGGCTCGCTCGCTCTCATATCTTGCTCGCTAGCTTGCTTTCATGACTGGCTCGCTCGCTCTCATATCTTGCTCGCTAGCTTGCTCTCATGTCTGGCTTGCTCGCTCTCATATCTGGCTCGCTTGCTCTCATATCTTGCTCGCTAGCTTGCTCTCATGTCTAGCTTGCTCGCTCTCATATCTGGCTCGCTCGATTGCTCTCTTGTCTGGTTCACCCTCTTATCTGTCTTGCTCTTATATCTTGCTTGCTCGCTTGCTCTCATATCTGGCCCGCTCGCTTGCTCTCATGTCTGGCTCGCTCTCTTATCTGGCTCGCTCGCATATCTGGCTCGCTCGCTTGCTCTCTTGTCTGGCTAGCTCTCTTATCTTGCTCGCTCTCTCGCATATCTGGCTCGCTCGCTCTCATTTCTGGCTCGCTCGCTTGCGCTCATGTCTGGCTCGCTGGCTCTCATATCTGGCTTGCTCGCTTGCTCTCATGTCTGGCTCGTTCGCTCTCATATCTGGTTCACTCACTTGCTCTCTTGTCTGGCTCGCTCTCTTATATGGCTTGCTCGCTTGCTCTCATATCTGGCTCGCTCGCTTGCTCTCATGTCTGGCTCGCTCGCTCTCATATATGGCTCGCTCGCTTGCTCTCATGTCTGGCTCGCTCTCATATCTGGCTTGCTCGCTTGCTCTTATGTCTGGCTCGCTTGCTCTCATATCTGGCTCGTTCGCTCCCATATCTGGCTCGCTCGCTTGCTCTCTTGTCTGGCTCACTCTCTTATCTGGCTCGATCGCTCGCATATCTGGCTCGCTCGCATGCTCTCTTGTCTGGCTCGCTCTCTTATCTGGCTCGCTCGCTCGCATATCTGGCTCGCTCACTTGCTCTCATATCTGGCTCACTCACTTGCTCTCTTGTCTGGCTCGCTCTCTTATCCGGCTCGCTCGCATATCTGGCTCGCTCGATCTCATATCTTGCTCGCTCGCTTGCTCTTATGTCTGGCTCACTCGCTCTCATATCTTGCTCGCTCGCTTGCTCTCATATCTGGCTCGCTTGCTCGCATATCTGGCTCGCTCACTTGCTCTCATATCTGGCTCACTCACTTGCTCTCTTGTCTGGCTCGCTCTCTTATCCGGCTCGCTCGCATATCTGGCTCGCTCGATCTCATATCTTGCTCGCTCGCTTGCTCTTATGTCTGGCTCACTCGCTCTCATATCTGGCTCGCTCGATTGCTCTCTTGTCTGGTTCGCCCTCTTATCTGTCTCGCTCTCATATCTGGCTTGCTCACTTGCTATCATATCTGGCTCGCTCGCTTGCTCTCATGTCTGGCTCGCTCTCTTATCTGGCTCGCTCGCTCTCATATCTGGCTCGCTCTCTTATCTGGCTCGCTCGCTCGCATATCTGGGTCGCTCGCTCTCATATCTTGCTCGCTAGCTTGCTCTCATGTCTGGCTCGCTCGCTCTCATATCTGGCTCGCTCGATTGCTCTCTTGTCTGGTTCGCCCGCTTATCTGTCTCGCTCTCATATATGGCTTGCTCACTTGCTCTCATATCTGGCTCGCTCGCTTGCTCTCATGTCTGGCTCGCTCTCTTATCTGGCTCGCTCTCTTATCTGGCTCGCTCGCATATCTGGCTCGCTCGCTTGCTCTCTTGTCTGGCTAGCTCTCTTATCTGTCTCGCTCTCATATCTGGCTTGCTCACTTGCTCTCATATCTGGTTCGCTCGCTTGCTCTCATGTCTGGCTCGCTCTCTTATCTGGCTCGCTCGCATATCTGGTTCGCTCACTTGCTCTCTTGTCTGGCTCGCTCTCTTATATGGCTCGCTCGCTTGCTCTCATATCCGGCCAGCTTGCTTGCTCTCTTGTCTGGCTCGCTCTCTTATCTGGCTCGCTCTCTTATCTGGCTCGCTCGCTCGCATTTCTGGCTCGCTCGCATATCTGGCTTGCTCGCTTGCTCTCATGTCTGGCTCGCTCGCTCTCATATCTTGCTTGCTAGCTTGCTCTCATGTCTGGCTTGCTCGCTCTCATATCTGGCTCGCTCTCATATCTTGCTCGCTAGCTTGCTCTCATGTCTGGCTTGCTCGCTCTCATATCTGGCTCGCTCGATTGCTCTCTTGTCTGGTTCGCCCTCTTATCTGTCTCGCTCTCATATCTGGATTGCTCGCTTGCTCTCATATCTGGCTCGCTCGCTTGCTCTCATGTCTGGCTCGCTCTCTTATCTGGCTCGCTCACATATCTGGCTCGCTCGCTTGCTCTCTTGTCTGGCTAGCTCTCTTATCTGTCTCGCTCTCATATCTGGCTTGCTCGCTTGCTCTCATATCTGGCTCGCTCGCATGCTCTCATGTCTGGCTCGCTCTCTTATCTGGCTCGCTCGCATATCTAGTTCGCTCACTTGCTCTCTTGTCTGGCTCGCTCTCTTATATGGCTCGCTCGCTTGCTCTCATATCCGGCTAGCTTGCTTGCTCTCTTGTCTGGCTCGCTCTCTTATCTGGCTCGCTCTCTTATCTGGCTCGCTCGCTCGCATTTCTGGCTCGCTCGCATATCTTGCTCGCTCGCTCTCATATCTTGCTCGCTCGCATGCTCTCATGTCTGGCTCGCTCACTCTCATATCTTGCTCGCTCGCCTGCTCTCATGTCTGGCTCACTCGCTCTCATATCTGGCTCGCTCACTTGCTCTCATGTCTGGCTCGCTCTCATATTTGGCTTGCTCGCTTGCTCTTATGTCTGGCTCGCTTGCTCTCATATCTGGCTCGTTCGCTCGCATATCTGGCTCGCTCGCTTGCTCTCTTGTCTGGCTCACTCTCTTATCTGGCTCGCTCGCTCGCATATCTGGCTCGCTCGCATGCTCTCTTGTCTGGCTCGCTCTCTTATCTGGCTTGCTCGCTCGCATATCTGGCTCGCTCACTTGCTCTCATATCTGGCTCACTCACTTGCTCTCTTGTCTGGCTCGCTCTCTTATCCGGTTCGCTCGCATATCTGGCTCGCTCGATCTCATATCTTGCTCGCTCGCTTGCTCTTATGTCTGGCTCACTCGCTCTCATATCTGGCTCGCTCGATTGCTCTCTTGTCTGGTTCGCCCTCTTATCTGTCTCGCTCTCATATCTGGCTTGCTCACTTGCTCTCATATCTGGCTCGCTCGCTTGCTCTCATGTCTGGCTCGCTCTCTTATCTGGCTCGCTTGCTCTCATATCTGGCTCGCTCTCTTATCTGGCTCGCTCGCTCGCATATCTGGGTCGCTCGCTCTCATATCTTGCTCGCTAGCTTGCTCTCATGTCTGGCTCGCTCTCATATCTGGCTCGCTCGATTGCTCTCTTGTCTTGTTCGCCCTCTTATCTGTCTCGCTCTCATATCTTGCTTGCTCACTTGCTCTCATATCTGGCTCGCTCGCTTGCTCTCATGTCTGGCTCGCTCTCTTATCTGGCTCGCTCGCTCTCATATCTGGCTCGCTCTCTTATCTGGCTAGCTCGCTCGCATATCTGGGTCGCTCGCTCTCATATCTTGCTCGCTCGCTTGCTCTTATGTCTGGCTCACTCGCTCTCATATCTGGCTCGCTCGATTGCTCTCTTGTCTGGTTCGCCCTCTTATCTGTCTCGCTCTCATATCTGGCTTGCTCACTTGCTCTCATATCTGGCTCGCTCGCTTGCTCTCATGTCTGGCTCGCTCTCTTATCTGGCTCGCTCGCTCTCATATCTGGCTCGCTCTCTTATCTGGCTCGCTCGCTCGCATATCTGGGTCGCTCGCTCTCATATCTTGCTCGCTAGCTTGCTCTCATGTCTGGCTCGCTCGCTCTCATATCTGGCTCGCTCGATTGCTCTCTTGTCTGGTTCGCCCGCTTATCTGTCTCGCTCTCATATATGGCTTGCTCACTTGCTCTCATATCTGGCTCGCTCGCTTGCTCTCATGTCTGGCTCGCTCTCTTATCTGGCTCGCTCTCTTATCTGGCTTGCTCGCATATCTGGCTCGCTCGCTTGCTCTCTTGTCTGGCTAGCTCTCTTATCTGTCTCGCTCTCATATCTGGCTTGCTCACTTGCTCTCATATCTGGTTCGCTCGCTTGCTCTCATGTCTGGCTCGCTCTCTTATCTGGCTCGCTCGCATATCTGGTTCGCTCACTTGCTCTCTTGTCTGGCTCGCTCGCTCTCATATCTGGCTCGATCACTTGCTCTCATGTCTGGCTCGCTCTCATATTTGGCTTGCTCGCTTGCTCTTATGTCTGGCTCGCTTGCTCTCATATCTGGCTCGTTCGCTCGCATATCTGGCTCGCTCGCTTGCTCTCTTGTCTGGCTCACTCTCTTATCTGGCTCGCTCGCTCGCATATCTGGTTCGCTCGCATGCTCTCTTGTCTGGCTCGCTCTCTTATCTGGCTTGCTCGCTCGCATATCTGGCTCGCTCACTTGCTCTCATATCTGGCTCACTCACTTGCTCTCTTGTCTGACTCGCTCTCTTATCCGGTTCGCTCGCATATCTGGCTCGCTCGATCTCATATCTTGCTCGCTCGCTTGCTCTTATGTCTGGCTCACTCGCTCTCATATCTGGCTCGCTCGATTGCTCTCTTGTCTGGTTCGCCCTCTTATCTGTCTCGCTCTCATATCTGGCTTGCTCACTTGCTCTCATATCTGGCTCGCTCGCTTGCTCTCATGTCTGGCTCGCTCTCTTATCTGGCTCGCTTGCTCTCATATCTGGCTCGCTCTCTTATCTGGCTCGCTCGCTCGCATATCTGGGTTGCTCGCTCTCATATCTTGCTCGCTAGCTTGCTCTCATGTCTGGCTCGCTCTCATATCTGGCTCGCTCGATTGCTCTCTTGTCTTGTTCGCCCTCTTATCTGTCTCGCTCTCATATCTGGCTTGCTCACTTGCACTCATATCTGGCTCGCTCGCTTGCTCTCATGTCTGGCTCGCTCTCTTATCTGGCTCGCTCGCATATCTGGCTCGCTCGCTTGCTCTCTTGTCTGGCTAGCTCTCTTATCTGTCTCGCTCTCATATCTGGCTTGCTCGCTTGCTCTCATATCTGGTTCGCTCGCTTGCTCTCATGTCTGGCTCGCTCTCTTATCTGGCTCGCTCGCATATCTGGTTCGCTCACTTGCTCTCTTGTCTGGCTTGCTCTCTTATATGGCTCGCTCACTTGCTCTCATATCCGGCTAGCTTGCTTACTCTCTTGTCTGGCTCGCTCTCTTATCTGGCTCGCTCTCTTATCTGGCTCGCTCGCTCGCATTTCTGGCTCGCTCGCATATCTGGCTTGCTCGCTTGCTCTCATGTCTGGCTCGCTCGCTCTCATATCTTGCTCGCTAGCTTGCTCTCATGTCTGGCTTGCTCGCTCTCATATCTGGCTCGCTCGCTCTCATATCTTGCTCGCTAGCTTGCTCTCATGTCTGGCTTGCTCGCTCTCATATCTGGCTCGCTCGATTGCTCTCTTGTTTGGTTCGCCCTCTTATCTGTCTCGCTCTCATATCTGGCTTGCTCGCTTGCTCTCATATCTGGCTAGCTCGCTTGCTCTCATGTCTGGCTCGCTCTCTTATCTGGCTCGCTCGCATATCTGGCTCGCTTGCTTGCTCTATTGTCTGGCTAGCTCTCTTATCTGGCTCGCTCGCTCGCATATCTGGCTCGCTCGCTCTCATATCTGGCTCGCTCGCTTGCGCTCATGTCTGGCTCGCTGGCTCTCATATCTGGCTTGCTCGCTTGCTCTCATGTCTGGCTCGCTCGCTCTCATATCTGGTTCGCTCACTTGCTCTCTTGTCTGGCTCGCTCTCTTATATGGCTCGCTCGCTTGCTCTCATATCTGGCTCGCTCGCTTGCTCTCTTGTCTGGCTCTCTCTCTTATCTGGCTCGCTCGCATATCTGGCTTGCTCACACTCATATCTGGCTCGCTCGCTTGCTCTCATATTCAGCTAGCTTGCTTGCTCTCTTGTCTGGCTCGCTCTCTTATCTGGCTCGCTCTCTTATCTGGCTTGCTCGCTAGCATTTCTGGCTCGCTCGCATATCTGGCTCGCTCGCTCTCATATCTTGCTCGCTCGCTTGCTCTCATATCTGGCTCGCTCGCTTGCTCTCATATCTGGCTCGCTCGCTTGCTCGCATATCTGGCTCGCTCGCTTGCTCTCTTGTCTGGCTAGCTCTCTTATCTGGCTCGCTCGCTCGCATATCTGGCTCGCTTCTCTCATATCTGGCTCACTCGCTTGCGCTCATGTCTGTCTCGCTCGCTCTCATATCTGGCTTGCTCGCTTGCTCTCATGTCTGGCTCGCTCGCTCGCATATCTGGCTCGCTCACTTGCTCTCATATCTGGCTCACTCACTTGCTCTCTTGTCTGGCTCGCTCTCTTATCCGGCTCGCTCGCATATCTGGCTCGCTCGATCTCATATCTTGCTCGCTCGCTTGCTCTTATGTCTGGCTCACTCGCTCTCATATCTTGCTCGCTCGCTTGCTCTCATATCTGGCTCGCTTGCTCGCATATATGGCTCGCTCGCTTGCTCTCTTGTCTGGCTAGCTCTCTTATCTGGCTCGCTCGCTCGCATATCTGGCTTGCTCGCTCTCATATCTGGCTCACTCGCTTGCGCTCATGTCTGGCTCGCTCGCTCTCATATCTGGCTCGCTCGCTTGCTCTCATGTCTGGCTCGCTCGCTTGCTCTCATGTCTGGCTCGCTCTCTCTCAAATCTGGCTCGCTCGCTTGCTCTCTTGTCTGGTTCGCTCTCTTATCTGGCTCGCTCGCTTGCATATCTGGCTCGCTCGCTTGCTCTCATATCTGGCTCGCTTGCTTGCTCTCTTGTCTGGCTCGCTCTCTTATCTCGCTCGCTCTCATATCTGGCTCGCTCGCTTGCTCTCATATCTGGCTCGCTCACTTGCTCTCTTTTCTGGCTCGCTCTCTTATCTGACTTGCCCGCATATCTGGCTCGCTCGATCTCATATTTTGCTCGCTCGCTTGCTCTCATGTCTGGCTCACTCGCTCTCATATCTGGCTCGCTCGCTTGCTCTCATGTCTGGCTCGCTCGCTCTCATATCTGGCTCGCTCTCTTGCTCTCATGTCTTGATCGCTCGCTTGCTCTAATGTCTGGCTCACTCACTCTCATATCTGGCTCGCTCACTTGATCTCATGTCTGGCTCTCTTGCTCTCATATCTTGCTCGCTCGCTTGCTCTCATGTCTGGCTTGCTCGCTCTTATATCTTGCTCGCTCGCTTGCTCTCATGTCTGGCTCGCTCGCTTGCTCTCATGTCTGGCTCGCTCTCATATCTGGCTTGCTCGCTTGCTCTTATGTCTGGCTCGGTTGCTCTCATATCTGGCTCGTTCGCTCGCATATCTGGCTCGCTCGCTTGCTCTCTTGTCTGGCTCACTCTCTTATCTGGCTCGCTCGCTCGCATATCTGGCTCGCTCGCATGCTCTCTTGTCTGGCTCGCTCTCTTATCTGGCTCGCTCGCTCGCATATCTGGCTCGCTCACTTGCTCTCATATCTGGCTCACTCACTTGCTCTCTTGTCTGGCTCGCTCTCTTATCCGGCTCGCTCGCATATCTGGCTCGCTCGATCTCATATCTTGCTCGCTCGCTTGCTCTTATGTCTGGCTCACTCGCTCTCATATCTGGCTCGCTCGATTGCTCTCTTGTCTGGTTCGCCCTCTTATCTGTCTCGCTCTCATATCTGGCTTGCTCACTTGCTCTCATATCTGGCTCGCTCGCTTGCTCTCATGTCTGGCTCGCTCGATTGCTCTCTTGTCTGGTTCACCCTCTTATCTGTCTTGCTCTTATATCTTGCTTGCTCGCTTGCTCTCATATCTGGCCCGCTCGCTTGCTCTCATGTCTGGCTCGCTCTCTTATCTGGCTCGCTCGCATATCTGGCTCGCTCGCTTGCTCTCTTGTCTGGCTAGCTCTCTTATCTTGCTCGCTCTCTCGCATATCTGGCTCGCTCGCTCTCATATCTGGCTCGCTCGCTTGCGCTCATGTCTGGCTCGCTGGCTCTCATATCTGGCTTGCTCGCTTGCTCTCATGTCTGGCTCGCTCGCTCTCATATCTGGTTCACTCACTTGCTCTCTTGTCTGGCTCGCTCTCTTATATGGCTCGCTCGCTTGCTCTCATATCTGGCTCGCTCGCTTGCTCTCATGTCTGGCTCGCTCGCTCTCATATATGGCTCGCTCGCTTGCTCTCATGTCTGGCTCGCTCTCATATCTGGCTTGCTCGCTTGCTCTTATGTCTGGCTCGCTTGCTCTCATATCTGGCTCGTTCGCTCCCATATCTGGCTCGCTCGCTTGCTCTCTTGTCTGGCTCACTCTCTTCTCTGGCTCGATCGCTCGCATATCTGGCTCGCTCGCATGCTCTCTTGTCTGGCTCGCTCTCTTATCTGGCTCGCTCGCTCGCATATCTGGCTCGCTCACTTGCTCTCATATCTGGCTCACTCACTTGCTCTCTTGTCTGGCTCGCTCTCTTATCCGGCTCGCTCGCATATCTGGCTCGCTCGATCTCATATCTTGCTCGCTCGCTTGCTCTTATGTCTGGCTCAATCGCTCTCATATCTTGCTCGCTCGCTTGCTCTCATATCTGGCTCGCTTGCTCGCATATCTGGCTCGCTCGCTTGCTCTCTTGTCTGGCTAGCTCTCTTATCTGGCTCGCTCGCTCGCATATCTGGCTTTCTCGCTCTCATATCTGGCTCACTCGCTTGCGCTCATGTCTGGCTCGCTCGCTCTCATATCTGGCTCGCTCGCTTGCTCTCATGTCTGGCTCGCTCGCATGCTCTCATGTCTGGCTCGCTCTCTCTCAAATCTGGCTCGCTCGCTTGCTCTCTTGTCTGGTTCGCTCTCTTATCTGGCTCGCTCGCTTGCATATCTGGCTCGCTCGCTTGCTCTCATATCTGGCTCGCTTGCTTGCTCTCTTGTCTGGCTCGCTCTATTATCTCGCTCGCTTTCATATCTGGCTCGCTCGCTTGCTCTCATATCTGGCTCGCTCACTTGCTCTCTTTTCTGGCTCGCTCTCTTATCTGACTTGCCCGCATATCTGGCTCGCTCGATCTCATATTTTGCTCGCTCGCTTGCTCTCATGTCTGGCTCACTCGCTCTCATATCTGGCTCGCTCGCTTGCTCTCATGTCTGGCTCGCTCGTTCTCATATCTTGCTCGCTCGCTTGCTCTCATATCTGGCTCGCTTGCTCGCATATCTGGCTCGCTCGCTTGCTCTCTTGTCTGGCTAGCTTTCTTATCTGGCTCGCTCGCTCGCATTTCTGGCTTGCTCGCTCTCATATCTGGCTCGCTCGCTTGCTCTCATGTCTGGCTCGCTCGCTTGCTCTCATGTCTGGCTCGCTCTCTCTCAAATCTGGCTCGCTCGCTTGCTCTCTTGTCTGGTTCGCTCTCTTATCTGGCTCGCTCGCTTGCATATCTGGCTCGCTCGCTTGCTCTCATATCTGGCTCGCTTGCTAGCTCTCTTGTGTGGCTCGCTCTCTTATCTCGCTCGCTCTCATATCTGGCTCGCTCGCTTGCTCTCATATCTGGCTCGCTCACTTGCTCTCTTTTCTGGCTCGCTCTCTTATCTGACTTGCCCGCATATCTGGCTCGCTCGATCTCATATTTTGCTCGCTCGCTTGCTCTCATGTCTGGCTCACTCGCTCTCATATCTGGCTCGCTCGCTTGCTCTCATGTCTGGCTCGCTCGCTCTCATATCTTGCTCGCTCGCTTGCTCTCATGTCTGGCTCGCTCGCTCTCATATCTGGCTCGCTCGCTTGCTCTCATGTCTGGCTCGCTCGCTCTCATATCTGGCTCGCTCTCTTGCTCTCATGTCTTGATCGCTCGCTTGCTCTAATGTCTGGCTCGCTCACTCTCATATCTGGCTCGCTCACTTGATCTCATGTCTGGCCCGCTCGCTCTTATATCTTGCTCGCTCGCTTGCTCTCATGTCTGGCTCGCTCGCTTGCTCTCATGTCTGGCTCGCTCTCATATCTGGCTTGCTCGCTTGCTCTTATGTCTGGCTCGCTTGCTCTCATATCTGGCTCGTTCGCTCGCATATCTGGCTCGCTCGCTTGCTCTCTTGTCTGGCTCACTCTCTTATCTGGCTCGCTCGCTCGCATATCTGGCTCGCTCGCATGCTCTCTTGTCTGGCTCGCTCTCTTATCTGGCTCGCTCGCTCGCATATCTGGCCCGCACACTTGCTCTCATATCTGGCTCACTCACTTGCTCTCTTGTCTGGCTCGCTCTCTTATCCGGCTCGCTCGCATATCTGGCTCGCTCGATCTCATATCTTGCTCGCTCGCTTGCTCTTATGTCTGGCTCACTCGCTCTCATATCTGGCTCGCTCGATTGCTCTCTTGTCTGGTTCGCCCTCTTATCTGTCTCGCTCTCATATCTGGCTTGCTCACTTGCTCTCATATCTGGCTCGCTCGCTTGCTCTCATGTCTGGCTCGCTCTCTTATCTGGCTCGCTCGCTCTCATATCTGGCTCGCTCTCTTATCTGGCTCGCTCGCTCGCATATCTGGGTCGCTCGCTCTCATATCTTGTTCGCTAGCTTGCTCTCATGTCTGGCTCGCTCACTCTCATATCTGGCTCGCTCGATTGCTCTCTTGTCTGGTTCGCCCTCTTATCTGTCTCGCTCTCATATATGGCTTGCTCACTTGCTCTCATATCTGGCTCGCTCGCTTGCTCTCATGTCTGGCTCGCTCTCATATCTGGCTTGCTCGCTTGCTCTTATGTCTGGCTCGCTTGCTCTCATATCTGGCTCGTTCGCTCTCATATCTGGCTCGCTCGCTTGCTCTCATATCTGGCTAGCTTGCTTGCTCTCTTGTCTGGCTCGCTCTCTTATCTGGCTCGCTCTCTTATCTGGCTTGCTCGCTCGCATTTCTGGCTCGCTCGCATATCTGGCTCGCTCGCTCTTATATCTTGCTCGCTCGCTTGCTCTCATATCTGGCTCGCTTGCTCGCATATCTGGCTCGCTCGCTTGCTCTCATGTCTGGCTAGCTTTCTTATCTGGCTCGCTCGCTCTTATATCTGGCTCGCTCGCTCTTATATCTGGCTCACTCGCTTGCGCTCATGTCTGGCTCGCTCGCTCTCATATCTGGCTCGCTCGCTTGCTCTCATGTCTGGCTCGCTCGCTTGCTCTCATGTCTGGCTCGCTCTCTCTCAAATCTGGCTCGCTCGCTTGCTCTCTTGTCTGGTTCGCTCTCTTATCTGGCTCGCTCGCTTGCATATCTGGCTCGCTCGCTTGCTCTCATATCTGGCTCGCTTGCTTGCTCTCTTGTCTGGCTCGCTCTCTTATCTCGCTCGCTCTCATATCTGGCTCGCTCGCTTGCTCTCATATCTGGCTCGCTCACTTGCTCTCTTTTCTGGCTCGCTCTCTTATCTGACTTGCCCGCATATGTGGCTCGCTCGATCTCATATTTTGCTCGCTCGCTTGCTCTCATGTCTGGCTCACTCGCTCTCATATCTGGCTCGCTCGCTTGCTCTCATGTCTGGCTCGCTCGCTCTCATATCTTGCTCGCTCGCTTGCTCTCATGTCTGGCTCGCTCGCTCTCATATCTGGCTCGCCCGCTTGCTCTCATGTCTGGCTCGCTCGCTCTCATATCTGGCTCGCTCTCTTGCTCTCATGTCTTGATCGCTCGCTTGCTCTCATGTCTGGCTCGCTCACTCTCATATCTGGCTCGCTCACTTGATCTCATGTCTGGCTCGCTCGCTCTCATATCTTGCTCGCTCGCTTGCTCTCATGTCTGGCTCGCTCGCTCTCATATCTTGCTCGCTCGCTTGCTCTCATGTCTGGCTCGCTCGCTAGCTCTCATGTCTGGCTCGCTCTCATATCTGGCTTGCTCGCTTGCTCTTATGTATGGCTCGCTTGCTCTCATATCTGGCTCGCTCGCTCGCATATCTGGCTCGCTCGCATGCTCTCTTGTCTGGCTCGCTCTCTTATCTGGCTCGCTCGCTCGCATATCTGGCTCGCTCACTTGCTCTCATATCTGGCTCACTCACTTGCTCTCTTGTCTGGCTCGCTCTCTTATCCGGCTCGCTCGCATATCTGGCTCGCTCGATCTCATATCTTGCTCGCTCGCTTGCTCTTATGTCTGGCTCACTCGCTCTCATATCTGGCTCGCTCGATTGCTCTCTTGTCTGGTTCGCCCTCTTATCTGTCTCGCTCTCATATCTGGCTTGCTCACTTGCTCTCATATCTGGCTCGCTCGCTTGCTATCATGTCTGGCTCGCTCTCTTATCTGGCTCGCTCGCTCTCATATCTAGCTCGCTCTCTTATCTGGCTCGCTCGCTCGCATATCTGGGTCGCTCGCTCTCATATCTTGCTCGCTAGCTTGCTCTCATGTCTGGCTCGCTCGCTCTCATATCTGGCTCGCTCGCTTGCTCTCTTGTCTGGCTAGCTCTTATCTGTCTCGCTCTCATATCTGGCTTGCTCACTTGCTCTCATATCTGGTTCGCTCGCTTGCTCTCATGTCTGGCTCGCTCTCTTATCTGGCTCGCTCGCATAACTGGTTCGCTCACTTGCTCTCTTGTCTGGCTCGCTCTCTTATATGGCTCGCTCGCTTGCTCTCATATCCGGCTAGCTTGCTTGCTCTCTTGTCTGGCTCGCTCTCTTATCTGGCTCGCTCTCTTATCTGGCTCGCTCGCTCGTATTTCTGGCTCGCTCGCATATCTGGCATGCTCGCTTGCTCTCATGTCTGGCTCGCTCGCTCTCATATCTTGCTCGCTAGCTTGCTCTCATGTCTGGCTTGCTCGCTCTCATATCTGGCTCGCTCTCATATCTTGCTCGCTAGCTTGCTCTCATGTCTGGCTTGCTCGCTCTCATATCTGGCTCGCTGGATTGCTCTCTTGTCTGGTTCGCCCTCTTATCTGTCTCGCTCTCATATCTGGCTTGCTCGCTTGCTCTCATATCTGGCTCGCTCACTTGCTCTCATGTCTGGCTCGCTCTCTTATCTGGCTCGCTCACATATCTGGCTCGCTCGCTTGCTCTCTTGTCTGGCTAGCTCTCTTATCTGTCTCGCTCTCATATCTGGCTTGCTCGCTTGCTCTCATATCTGGCTCGCTCGCATGCTCTCATGTCTGGCTCGCTCTCTTATCTGGCTCGCTCGCATATCTGGTTCGCTCACTTGCTCTCTTGTCTGGCTCGCTCTCTTATATGGCTCGCTCGCTTGCTCTCATATCCGGCTAGCTTGCTTGCTCTCTTGTCTGGCTCGCTCTCTTATCTGGCTCGCTCTCTTATCTGGCTCGCTCGCATTTCTGGCTCGCTCGCATATCTTGCTCGCTCGCTCTCATATCTTGCTCGCTCGCTTGCTCTCATGTCTGGCTCGCTCACTCTCATATCTTGCTCGCTCGCCTGCTCTCATGTCTGGCTCGCTCGCTCTCATATCTGGCTCGCTCGCTTGCTCTCATGTCTGGCTCGCTCTCATATCTGGCTTGCTCGCTTGCTCTTATGTCTGGCTCGCTTGCTCTCATATCTGGCTCGTTAGCTCGCATATCTGGCTCGCTCGCTTGCTCTCTTGTCTGGCTCACTCTCTTATCTGGCTCGCTCGCATATCTGGCTCGCTCGCATGCTCTCTTGTCTGGCTCGCTCTCTTATCTGGCTCGCTCGCTCGCATATCTGGCTCGCTCACTTGCTCTCATATCTGGCTCACTCACTTGCTCTCTTGTCTGGCTCGCTCTCTTATCCGGCTCTCTCGCATATCTGGCTCGCTCGATCTCATATCTTGCTCGCTCGCTTGCTCTTATGTCTGGCTCACTCGCTCTCATATCTGGCTCGCTCGATTGCTCTCTTGTCTGGTTCGCCCTCTTATCTGTCTCGCTCTCATATCTGGCTTGCTCACTTGCTCTCATATCTGGCTCGCTCGCTTGCTCTCATGTCTGGCTCGCTCTCTTATCTGGCTCGCTTGCTCTCATATCTGGCTCGCTCTCTTATCTGGCTCGCTCGCTCGCATATCTGGGTCGCTCGCTCTCATATCTTGCTCGCTAGCTTGCTCTCATGTCTGGCTCGCTCGCTCTCATATCTGGCTCGCTCGATTGCTCTCTTGTCTTGTTCGCCCTCTTATCTGTCTCGCTCTCATATCTGGCTTGCTCACTTGCTCTCATATCTGGCTCGCTCGCTTGCTCTCATGTCTGGCTCGCTCTCTTATCTGGCTCGCTCGCATATCTGGCTCGCTCGCTTGCTCTCTTGTCTGGCTAGCTCTCTTATCTGTCTCGCTCTCATATCTGGCTTGCTCGCTTGCTCTCATATCTGGTTCGCTCGCTTGCTCTCATGTCTGGCTCGCTCTCTTATCTGGCTCGCTCGCATATCTGGTTCGCTCACTTGCTCTCTTGTCTGGCTCGCTCTCTTATATGGCTCGCTCGCTTGCTCTCATATCCGGCTAGCTTGCTTGCTCTCTTGTCTGGCTAGCTCTCTTATCTGGCTCGCTCGCTCGCATATCTGGCTCGCTCGCTCTCATATCTGGCTCGCTCGCTTGCGCTCATGTCTGGCTCGCTGGCTCTCATATCTGGCTTGCTCGCTTGCTCTCATGTCTGGCTCGCTCGCTCTCATATCTGGTTCGCTCACTTGCTCTCTTGTCTGGCTCGCTCTCTTATATGGCTCGCTCGCTTGCTCTCATATCTGGCTCGCTCGCTTGCTCTCTTGTCTGGCTCTCTCTCTTATCTGGCTCGCTCGCATATCTGGCTTGCTCACACTCATATCTGGCTCGCTCGCTTGCTCTCATATCCGGCTAGCTTGCTTGCTCTCTTGTCTGGCTCGCTCTCTTATCTGGCTCGCTCTCTTATTTGGCTTGCTCGCTCGCATTTCTGGCTCGCTCGCATATCTGGCTCGCTCGCTCTCATATCTTGCTCGCTCGCTTGCTCTCATATCTGGCTCGCTCGCTTGCTCTCATATCTGGCTCGCTCGCTTGCTCGCATATCTGGCTCGCTCGCTTGCTCTCTTGTCTGGCTAGCTCTCTTATCTGGCTCGCTCGCTCGCATATCTGGCTCGCTTCTCTCATATCTGGCTCACTCGCTTGCGCTCATGTCTGTCTCGCTCGCTCTCATATCTGGCTTGCTTGCTTGCTCTCATGTCTGGCTCGCTCGCTCTCATATCTGGTTCGCTCACTTGCTATCTTGTCTGGCTCGCTCTCTTATATGGCTCGCTCGCTTGCTCTCATATCTGGCTCGCTCGCTTGCTCTCTTGTCTGGCACTCTCTCTTATCTGGCTCGCTCGCATATCTGGCTTGCTCGCTCTCATATCTGGCTCGCTCGCTTGCTTTCATATCCGGCTAGCTTGCTTGCTCTCTTGTCTGGCTCGCTCTCTTATCTGGCTCGCTCTCTTATCTGGCTCGCTCGCATTTCTGTCTCGCATATCTGTCTCGCTCGCTCTCATATCTGGCTCGCTCGCTTGCTCTCATATCTGGCTCGCTTGCTTGCTCTCATATCTGGCTCGCTCGCTTGCTCTCTTGTCTGGCTCGCTCTCTTATCTGGCTCTCTTGCTCGCATATCTGGCTCGCTCGCTTGCTCTCATGTCTGGCTCGCTCGCTCTCATATCTGGCTCGCTCGCTTGCTCTCATGTCTGGCTCGCTCGCTCTCATATCTGGCTCGCTCGCTTGCTCTCATGTCTGGCTCGCTCGCTCTCATATCTTGCTCGCTAGCTTGCTTTCATGACTGGCTCGCTCGCTCTCATATCTTGCTCGCTAGCTTGCTCTCATGTCTGGCTTGCTCGCTCTCATATCTGGCTCGGTTGCTCTCATATCTTGCTCGCTAGCTTGCTCTCATGTCTGGCTTGCTCGCTCTCATATCTGGCTCGCTCGATTGCTCTCTTGTCTGGTTCACCCTCTTATCTGTCTTGCTCTTATATCTTGCTTGCTCGCTTGCTCTCATATCTGGCCCGCTCGCTTGCTCTCATGTCTGGCTCGCTCTCTTATCTGGCTAGCTCGCATATCTGGCTCGCTCGCTTGCTCTCTTGTCTGGCTAGCTCTCTTATCTGGCTCGCTCGCTCGCATATCTGGCTCGCTCGCTCTCATATCTGGCTCGCTCGCTTGCGCTCATGTCTGGCTCGCTGGCTCTCATATCTGGCTTGCTCGCTTGCTCTCATGTCTGGCTCGCTTGCTCTCATATCTGGCTCGCTCGCTTGCTCTCATGTCTGGCTCGCTCGCTCTCATATATGGCTCGCTTGCTTTCTCTCATGTCTGGCTCGCTCTCATATCTGGCTTGCTCGCTTGCTCTTATGTCTGGCTCGCTTGCTCTCATATCTGGCTCGTTCGCTCCCATATCTGGCTCGCTCGCTTGCTCTGTTGTATGGCTCACTCTCTTATCTGGCTCGATCGCTCGCATATCTGGCTCGCTCGCATGCTCTCTTGTCTGGCTCGCTCTCTTATCTGGCTCGCTCGCTCGCATATCTGGCTCGCTCACTTGCTCTCATATCTGGCTCACTCACTTGCTCTCTTGTCTGGCTCGCTCTCTTATCCGGCTCGCTCGCATATCTGGCTCGCTCGCTCTCATATCTGGCTCGCTCGCTTGCTCTCATGTCTGGCTCGTTCGCTCTCATATCTTGCTCGCTTGCTTGCTCTCATGTCTGGCTCGCTCGCTCTCATATCTGGTTTGCTCGCTTGCTCTCATGTCTGGCTCGCTCGCTCTCATATCTGGCTCGCTCGCTTGCTCTCATGTCTGGCTCGCTCTCATATCTGGCTCGCTCGCTTGCTCTCATGTCTGGCTCGCTCGCTCTTATATCTGGTTTGCTCGCTTGCTCTCATGTCTGGCTCGCTCGCTCTCATATCTGGCTCGCTCGCTTGCTCTCATGTCTGGCTCGCTCTCATATCTGGCTCGCTCGCTTGCTCTCATGTCTGGCTCGCTCGCTCTCATATCTGGCTCGCTTGCTTGCTCTCATGTCTGGCTCACTAGCTCTCATATCTGGCTCGCTCGCTTGCTCTCATATCTTGCTCGCTCGCTTGCTCTCATGTCTGGCTCGCTCGCTTGCTCTCATGTCTGGCTCGCTCTCATATCTGGCTTGCTCGCTTGCTCTTATGTCTGGCTCGCTTGCTCTCATATCTGGCTCGTTCGCTCCCATATCTGGCTCGCTCACTTGCTCTCTTGTCTGGCTCACTCTCTTATCTGGCTCGATCGCTCGCATATCTGGCTCGCTCGCATGCTCTCTTGTCTGGCTCGCTCTCTTATCTGGCTCGCTCACTCGCATATCTGGCTCGCTCACTTGCTCTCATATCTGGCTCACTCACTTGCTCTCTTGTCTGGCTCGCTCTCTTATCCGGCTCGCTCGCATATCTGGCTCTCTCGATCTCATATCTTGCTCGCTCGCTTGCTCTTATGTCTGGCTCACTCGCTCTCATATCTGGCTCGCTCGCTTGCTCTCATGTCTGGCTCGCTCGCTCTCATATCTTGCTCGCTTGCTTGCTCTCTTGTCTGGCTCGCTCGCTCTCATATCTGGCTCGCTCGCTTGCTCTCATGTCTGGCTCGCTCGCTCTCATATCTGGCTCGCTCGCTTGCTCTCATGTCTGGCTCACTAGCTCTCATATCTGGCTCGCTCGCTTGCTCTCATGTCTTTCTCGCTCGCTCTCATATCTGGCTCGCTCGCTTGCTCTCATGTCTGGCTCGCTCTCATATATGGCTCGCTTGCTTGCTCTCATGTCTGGCTCGCTCGCTCTCATATCTGGCTCGCTCGCTTGCTCTCAAGTCTGGCTCGCTCGCTCTCATATCTGGCTCGCTCGCTTGCTCTGTCTGGTTCGCTCTCTTATCTGGCTCACTCTCATATCTTGCTCGCTCGCTTGCTCTCATGTCTGGCTCGCTCTCATATCTGGCTCGCTCGCTTGCTCTCATGTCTGGCTCGCTCGCTCTCATATCTTGCTCGCTCGCTTGCTCTCATGTCCTGGCTCGCTCGCTCTTATATCTGGCTCGCTCGCTTGCTCTCATGTCTGGCTCGCTCTCATATTCTGGCTTGCACGCTTGCTCTTATGTCTGGCTCGCTTGCTCTCATATCTGGCTCGTTCGCTCGCATATCTGGCTCGCTCGCTTGCTCTCTTGTCTGGCTCACTCTCTTATCTGGCTCGCTCGCTCGCATATCTGGCTCGCTCGCATAATCTCTTGTCTGGCTCGCTCTCTTATCTGGCTCGCTCGCTCACATATCTGGCTCGCTCACTTGCTCTCATATCTGGCTCACTCACTTGCTCTCTTGTCTGGCTCGCTCTCTTATCCGGCTCGCTCGCATATCTGGCTCGCTCGATCTCATATCTTGCTCACTCGCTTGCTCTTATGTCTGGCTCACTCGCTGTCATATCTGGCTTGCTCACTTGCTCTCATATCTGGCTCGTTCGCTTGCTCTCATGTCTGGCTCGCTCTCTTATCTGGCTCGCTCGCTCTCATATCTGGCTCGCTCTCTTATCTGGCTCGCTCGCATATCTGGGTCGCTCGCTCTCATATCTTGCTCGCTAGCTTGCTCTCATGTCTGGCTCGCTC
The DNA here is from genome assembly GCF_029499605.1 of Hyla sarda. Lineage (NCBI taxonomy): Eukaryota > Metazoa > Chordata > Amphibia > Anura > Hylidae > Hyla > Hyla sarda. Next base: position 33,146 of record NW_026609286.1, read on the forward strand.
GCTCTCATATCTGGCTCGCTCGATTGCTCTCTTGTCTGGTTCGCCCGCTTATCTGTCTCGCTCTCATATATGGCTTGCTCACTTGCTCTCATATCTGGCTCGCTCGCTTGCTCTCATGTCTGGCTCGCTCTCTTATCTGGCTCGCTCTCTTATCTGGCTCGCTCGCATATCTGGCTCGCTCGCTTGCTCTCTTGTCTGGCTAGCTCTCTTATCTGTCTCGCTCTCATATCTGGCTTGCTCACTTGCTCTGATATCTGGTTCGCTCGCTTGCTCTCATGTCTGGCTCGCTCTCTTATCTGGCTCGCTCGCATATCTGGTTCGCTCACTTGCTCTCTTGTCTGGCTCGCTCTCTTATATGGCTCGCTCGCTTGCTCTCATATCCGGCTAGCTTGCTTGCTCTCTTGTCTGGCTCGCTCTCTTATCTGGCTCGCTCTCTTATCTGGCTCGCTTGCTCGCATTTCTGGCTCGCTCGCATATCTGCCTTGCTCGCTTGCTCTCATGTCTGGCTCGCTCGCTCTCATATCTTGCTCGCTAGCTTGCTCTCATGTCTGGCTTGCTCGCTCTCATATCTGGCTCGCTCTCATATCTTGCTCGCTAGCTTGCTCTCATGTCTGGCTTGCTCGCTCTCATATCTGGCTCGCTCGATTGCTCTCTTGTCTGGTTCGCCCTCTTATCTGTCTCGCTCTCATATCTGGCTTGCTCGCTTGCTCTCATATCTGGTTCGCTCGCTTGCTCTCATTACTGGCTCGCTCTCTTATCTGGCTCGCTCACATATCTGGCTCGCTCGCTTGCTCTCTTGTCTGGCTAGCTCTCTTATCTGTCTCGCTCTCATATCTGGCTTGCTCGCTTGCTCTCATATCTGGCTCGCTCGCATGCTCTCATGTCTGGCTCGCTCTCTTATCTGGCTCGCTCGCATATCTGGTTCGCTCACTTGCTCTCTTGTCTGGCTCGCTCTCTTATATGGCTCGCTCGCTTGCTCTCATATCCGGCTAGCTTGCTTGCTCTCTTGTCTGGCTCGCTCTCTTATCTGGCTCGCTCTCTTATCTGGCTCGCTCGCTCTCATATCTTGCTCGCTCGCTTGCTCTCATGTCTGGCTCGCTCACTCTCATATCTTGCTCGCTCGCCTGCTCTCATGTCTGGCTCGCTCGCTCTCATATCTGGCTCGCTCGCTTGCTCTCATGTCTGGCTCGCTCTCATATCTGGCTTGCTCACTCGCTCTCATATCTGGCTCGCTCGCTTGCTATCATGTCTGGCTCGCTCTCTTATCTGGCTAGCTCGCTCTCATATCTAGCTCGCTCTCTTATCTGGCTCGCTCGCTCGCATATCTGGGTCGCTCGCTCTCATATCTTGCTCGCTAGCTTGCTCTCATGTCTGGCTCGCTCGCTCTCATATCTGGCTCGCTCGCTTGCTCTCTTGTCTGGCTAGCTCTTATCTGTCTCGCTCTCATATCTGGCTTGCTCACTTGCTCTCATATCTGGTTCGCTCGCTTGCTCTCATGTCTGGCTCGCTCTCTTATCTGGCTCGCTCGCATAACTGGTTCGCTCACTTGCTCTCTTGTCTGGCTCGCTCTCTTATATGGCTCGCTCGCTTGCTCTCATATCCGGCTAGCTTGCTTGCTCTCTTGTCTGGCTCGCTCTCTTATCTGGCTCGCTCTTTATCTGGCTCGCTCGTCGCATTTCTGGCTCGCTCGCTATCATTCTGGCTCGCTCGCATATCTGCATGCTCCTTGCTCTCATGTCTGGCTCGCTCGCTCTCATATCTTGCTCGCTAGCTTGCTCTCATGTCTGGCTTGCTCGCTCTCATATCTGGCTCGCTCTCATATCTTGCTCGCTAGCTTGCTCTCATGTCTGGCTTGCTCGCTCTCATATCTGGCTCGCTGGATTGCTCTCTTGTCTGGTTCGCCCTCTTATCTGTCTCGCTCTCATATCTGGCTTGCTCGCTTGCTCTCATATCTGGCTCGCCTCGCTTGCTCTCATGTCTGGCTCGCTCTCTTATCTGGCTCGCTCACATATCTGGCTCGCTCGCTTGCTCTCTTGTCTGGCTAGCTCTCTTATCTGTCTCGCTCTCATATCTGGCTTGCTCGCTTGCTCTCATATCTGGCTCGCTCGCATGCTCTCATGTCTGGCTCGCTCTCTTATCTGGCTCGCTCGCATATCTGGTTCGCTCACTTGCTCTCTTGTCTGGCTCGCTCTCTTATATGGCTCGCTCGCTTGCTCTCATATCCGGCTAGCTTGCTTGCTCTCTTGTCTGGCTCGCTCTCTTATCTGGCTCGCTCTCTTATCTGGCTCGCTCGCATTTCTGGCTCGCTCGCATATCTTGCTCGCTCGCTCTCATATCTTGCTCGCTCGCTTGCTCTCATGTCTGGCTCGCTCACTCTCATATCTTGCTCGCTCGCCTGCTCTCATGTCTGGCTCGCTCGCTCTCATATCTGGCTCGCTCGCTTGCTCTCATGTCTGGCTCGCTCTCATATCTGGCTTGCTCGCTTGCTCTTATGTCTGGCTCGCTTGCTCTCATATCTGGCTCGTTCGCTCGCATATCTGGCTCGCTCGCTTGCTCTCTTGTCTGGCTCACTCTCTTATCTGGCTCGCTCGCATATCTGGCTCGCTCGCATGCTCTCTTGTCTGGCTCGCTCTCTTATCTGGCTCGCTCGCTCGCATATCTGGCTCGCTCACTTGCTCTCATATCTGGCTCACTCACTTGCTCTCTTGTCTAGCTCGCTCTCTTATCCGGCTCTCTCGCATATCTGGCTCGCTCGATCTCATATCTTGCTCGCTCGCTTGCTCTTATGTCTGGCTCACTCGCTCTCATATCTGGCTCGCTCGATTGCTCTCTTGTCTGGTTCGCCCTCTTATCTGTCTCGCTCTCATATCTGGCTTGCTCACTTGCTCTCATATCTGGCTCGCTCGCTTGCTCTCATGTCTGGCTCGCTCTCTT
>NW_026609287.1:0-36021 GCF_029499605.1 Hyla sarda
TCTGCTCTGTACACAATGGGGGGGTCGGGTCTGCTCTGTACACAATGGGGGGGTCTGGTCTGCTCTGTACACAATGGGGGGGTCGGGTCTGCTCTGTACACAATGGGGGGGTCGAGTGCTCTGTACACAATGGGGAGGTCGGGTCTGCTGTACACAATGGGGGGGTCTGGTCTACTCTGTACACAATGGGGGGGGTCGGGTCTGCTCTGTACACCTGGATACAGGGGGGGGTGTAACAATGGGTTGTATTTGCATTCTATTTATCTGTATCTATCTATTTGAGATTCCTGAGAAGTATCAGTGGCATTGTATGTAATACAAGGATGTAGATGTGTATACAGGTGGCCACAATAATCTTTTGCATCTATAACACAAATATAGATATAGTAAAATTAACCCTTAAGGACCAGACCAATTACATTTTTGCATTTCATTTTTTTCCTCTTCGCCTTCTAAAAATCCTAACTTTTGTATTTCCATGTAGAAGAGGAGACTAGGACGGCGCTGCACTATTCAGCCATTCACCGTAGACCAGGTATGGAGTGTTAGTAGTTTGCTCCAGTCTTCTATCCTGTATAGAGTCGGTGGTGGTGCTAGGATGTAACAGAAATATATCCATGTATGAGATATGAAGACAATCATCTGCACTCACCATGAAGTATACCACAATGCTCCTAGGACCGGGGCTGCAGAGAAGGACGGCGCTCAGAGGCTAACTACTGGTGTTTTTCTGCAGGTATGAAGCGCATAGTTAGCCTCTGAGCGCCGTCCTTCTCTGCAGCCCCGGTCCTAGGAGCATTGTCGTATACTTCATGGTGAGTGCAGATGATTTTGTTTTTCTTCATATCTCGTACTCTTATATTTCCATCCACAGACCCATATGAGGCTTGTTTTTGCGTCACCCCAGTGCTTACTGTAGCCCATTTACTGTATACCTGCTGCAGACCACTTTTAGTGGCTCCCTACGTGTTCCCGGAGAGAGAAGTATTGTGGGGGTGGGGGGGTGCTGCTCTCCATTCTCCTCAGGTGACCATTCTGCGTATCAGATAGGAGTGGGATTTGCTCTCACCCTATAAGAGGCCAGTCTCTCTTGTTTTTCTTTTTTATATACTTCCCCGACCGGCCCGGCCCCATCGCCTCCCTGTCCCTGACCGGCCCCCCTCGCCTCCCTGTCCTTGACCGGCCCCATCGCCTCCCTGACCGGCCCCCTCGCCTCCCTGTCCTTGACCGGCCCCCCTCGCCTCCCTGTCCCTGACCGGCCCCCTCGCCTCCCTGTCCCCTGACCGGCCCGGCCCCCTCGCCTCCCTGTCCCTGACCGGCCCGGCCCCCTCGCCTCCCTGACCGGCCCGGCCCCCTCGCCTCCCTGTCCTGACCGGCCCCCCTCGCCTCCCTGTCCCTGACCGGCCCCCTCGCCTCCCTGTCCCTGACCGGCCCCCTCGCCTCCCTGTCCCTGACCGGCCCGGCCCCCTCGCCTCCCTGTCCCTGTCCCGGCCCGGCCCCCTCGCCTCCCTGTCCCGGCCCGGCCCTCTCGCCTCCCTGTCCCGGCCCGGCCCCCTCGCCTCCCTGTCCCTGACCGGCCCGGCCCCCCTCGCCTCCCTGGCCCGGCCCGGCCCCCTCGCCTCTCTGTCCCTGACCGGCCCGGCCCCCTCGCCTCCCTGTCCCGGCCCGCCCCCTCTCCTCTCTGTCCCTGACCGGCCCGGCCCCCTCGCCTCCCTGTCCCTGACCGGCCCGGCCCCCTCGCCTCCCTGTCCCTGACCGGCCCGGCCCCCTCGCCTCCCTGTCCCTGACCGGCCCGGCCCCCTCGCCTCCCTGTCCCTGACCGGCCCGGCCCCCTCGCCTCCCTGTCCCTGACCGGCCCGGCCCCCTCGCCTCCCTGTCCCTGACCGGCCCGGCCCCCCTCGCCTCCCTGACCGGCCCGGCCCCCTCGCCTCCCTGTCCCTGACCGGGCCCGGCCCCCTCGCCTCCCTGTCCCTGACCGGCCCCGGCCCCCTCGCCTCCCTGTCCCTGACCGGCCCGGCCCCCTCGCCTCCCTGTCCCGGCCCGGCCCCCTCGCCTCCCTGTCCCGGCCCGGCCCCCCTCGCCTCCCTGTCCCGGCCCGGCCCCCTCGCCTCCCTGTCCCGGCCCGGCCCCCTCGCCTCCCTGTCCCGGCCGGCCCCCTCGCCTCCCTGTCCGGCCCGGCCCCCTCGCCTCCCTGTCCCTGACCGGCCCGGCCCCCTCGCCTCCCTGTCCCTGACCGGCCCGGCCCCCTCGCCTCCCTGTCACAGACAGAGCTACGTGTTGGGGGGTCATACACAGGAGTGGGGGTGTGTGAGGGTTGTCCATCTAGAAGAGGAAGGTTGTGTGGGGGGCCTAGTTATTTACTATAGATGTGTTTCTCAACCAGGGTGCCTCCAGCTGTTGCAAAACTAAAACTCCCAGCATGCCCGGACAGCCATTGGCTGTCCAGACATGCCGGGAGTTGTATTTTGAAACAGCTGGAAGCACCCTGGTTGGGGACCACTGCTATAACTACTGCTGACTTGTCACCATATAGTACCCTTAACCCTTACTTCCATAGGTCAGGAGCTGTGAATGTATGTGCAGTCCCATACGGACCCAGGACTCTGCCGATCAGCACAGTGTGGTCTCTGCCTGCAGTGAGTACCCGCTCATTATGGGTGAGGTTGGGGGGTCCCGGGGGGGGTGGGGGGGAAATGGGGGGTCATTATGGGTGAGGTTGGCGGGGTCCCGGGGGGGGGGGGGTCATTATGGGTGAGGTTGGGGGGTCCCGGGGGGGGGGGGGGGGTCATTATGGGTGAGGTTGGGGGGGTCCCGGGTGGGGGGGTCATTATGGGTGAGGTTGGTGGGGGGTCCCGGCGGGGGGGGGGGGGTGGGGGGGTCATTATGGGGTGAGGTTGGGGGGTCCCGGGGGGGGGTCATTATGGGTGAGGTTGGGGGGTCCCGGGGGGGGGGGGGGCGGGTCATTATGGGTGAGGTTGGGGGGTCCCGGGGGGGGGGGGGTCGTCATTATGGGTGAGGTTGGGGGGTCCCGGGGGGGGGGGGGGGGGGTCATTATGGGGTGAGGTTGGGGGGTCCCGGGGGGGGGGTCATTATGGGTGAGGTGGGGGGGTCCCGGGGGGGGGGGGGGGGGGTCATTATGGGTGAGGTTTGGGGGGTCCCGGGGGGGGGGGGGGGTCATTATGGGTGAGGTTGGGGGGTCCCGGGGGGGGGGGTCATTATGGGTGAGGTGGGGGGTCCCGGGGGCGGGGGGGGGGGGCGGGGTCATTATGGGTGAGGTGGGGGGTCCCGGGGGGGGGGGGGGTCATTATGGGTGAGGTGGGGGGTCCCGGGGGGGGGGTCATTATGGGTGAGGTGGGGGGTCCCGGGGGGGGGGGGTCATTATGGGTGAGGTTGGGGGGTCCCCGGGGGGGGGGGTCATTATGGGTGAGGTTGGGGGTCCCGTGTGGGGGTCATTATGGGTGAGGTTGGGGGTCCCGTGGGGGGTCATTATGGGTGAGGTTGGGGTCCCGGGGGGGGGGGTCATTATGGGTGAGGTTGGGGGTCCCGTGGGGGGGGGTCATTATGGGTGAGGTTGGGGGTCCCCGGGGGGGGGGGGGGGTCATTATGGGTGAGGTTGGGGGTCCCGGGGGGGGTCATTATGGGTGAGGTTGGGGGTCCCGTGGGGGGGGTCATTATGGGTGAGGTTGGGGGTCCCGGGGGGGTCATTATGGGTGAGGTTGGGGGTCCCTGGGGTGTAATGTTTGCTTGTCCTTTTGTGTTTTGTGAATTATATACAATAAACTACTTTTACCTTCATACAAGGAATGTGTTTGTTTTTTATAAGTATAAGCAATGAAGTTTGTTGACGGTCCCTGACGTTCTGACCATCGGTCACAAGCATTGTGTCTCCACGACCTCTGTACCACTAGGAAGCCCTTCATATTATGTGTGAGTAGAGGGTCTGTTACATTGTACCAGGACAGGATGGACATGAGTTTACAGCTCCAGCTTTTGGTATAATAGTCAATAGATGTATCCTGGAGCAGAACATCATCGGGTATAATCTCTTAAAGGGGAACTCCACTGCCCTAGCATACAGAACATTTTCTTCTGGGTGCGGGGGTCGTGACGTCGCTCCATGCACCCTTAAAGGAGTAGTCCAGTGGTGACTCAGTGGTGAACAACTTATCCCCTATCCTAAGGATAGGGGATAAGTTACAGATCGCGGGGGGTCCGACCCCTGGGGCCCCCCTGCGATCTCCTGTACGGAGCCCTGACAGCCCGCGGGAAGGGGGCGTGTCGACCTCCGCACGAGGCGGCGGCCGACACGCCCCCTCAATACAACTCTATGGCAGAGCCGAAGCGCTGCCTTCAGCAATCTCCGGCTCTGCCATAGAGATGTATTGAGGGGGCGTGTCGACTGCCGCCTCCTGCGGGGGGTCGACACCCGCTATCTCGGCGGAGAGCCGGGGCCCCGTACAGAGAGATCGCAGGGGGCTCCAGCGGTCGGACCCCCCGCGATCTCAAACTTATCCCCTATCCTTAGGATAGGGGATAAGTTTTTCACCACTGGACTACTCCTTTAATGCAAGTCTATGGGAGGGGGTGTGGTGGCTGCCCATGCCCCTCCTCCATAGAATTGCATTGAGGGGGTGTGGCCATTACATCACAACCCTCCGAACGCTGGGGCAGTGGAGGACCCCTTTAATACACCCGATGAGGAGAAAATGCTGGAAATCCTGTGTGAATGAATGTTTGGAGGTAAAGGACCTAGAGAGGACATGTACCAGAAAATAAAAATTCTGAGAACAGAGAATCTGTGGAGCGTATTGGACGCGATGACGAAGTCCAGAAAGTTCTACATGAAAATACTGTCCAGCTGCCATTTCTAATAATTAACATTCCCAGCTCTGCGGCTGGCGGTGATACGCTATTAGACCTATATGCGGTATTTTTACTTTCCCCTACATTCCCTGGTGGCCACTTTATTAGGTACACCAGTTGAATTACTTGTTAGAGGATAATAACCAGTAACCAACTTAGACGCAATAACCGGTAACCAACTTAGACCCAGTAACCAACTTAGACCCAGTAACCAACTTAGACCTAGTAACCAACTTAGACCCAGTAACCAACTTAGACCCAGTAACCAACTTAGACCTAGTAACCAACTTAGACGCAATAACCGGTAACCAACTTAGACCCCAGTAACCAACTTAGACCCAGTAACCAACTTAGACCCAGTAACCAACTTAGACCTAGTAACCAACTTAGACGCAATAACCGGTAACCAACTTAGACCCAGTAACCAACTTAGACCCAGTAACCAACTTAGACGCAATAACCTGTAACCAACTTAGACCCAGTAACCAACTTAGACGCAATAACCGGTAACCAACTTAGACCCAGTAACCAACTTAGACCCAGTAACCAACTTAGACGCAATAACCGGTAACCAACTTAGACCCAGTAACCAACTTAGACGCAATAACCAGCAACCAACTTAGACGCAATAACCGGTAACCAAATTAGATGCAATAACCGGTAACCAACTTAGACGCAATAACCGGTAACCAACTTAGACGCAATAACCGGTAACCAACTTAGACCCAGTAACCAACTTAGACCCAGTAACCAACTTAGACGCAATAACCGGTAACCAACTTAGACCCAGTAACCAACTTAGACGCAATAACCAGCAACCAACTTAGACGCAATAACCGGTAACCAAATTAGATGCAATAACCGGTAACCAACTTAGACGCAATAACCGGTAACCAACTTAGACGCAATAACCGGTAACCAACTTAGACGCAATAACCGGTAACCAAATTAGACGCAATAACCGGTAACCAAATTAGACGCAATAACCGGTAACCAACTTAGACGCAATAACCGGTAACCAACTTAGACGCAATAACCGGTAACCAAATTAGACGCAATAACCGGTAACCAAATTAGACGCAATAACGGGTAACCAAATTAGATGCAATAACCGGTAACCAACTTAGACGCAATAACCGGTAACCAAATTAGACGCAATAACGGGTAACCAAATTACATGCAATAACCGGTAACCAACTTAGACGCAATAACCGGTAACCAACTTAGACGCAATAACCGGTAACCAACTTAGACCCAGTAACCAACTTAGACCCAGTAACCAACTTAGACCCAGTAACCAACTTAGACCCAGTAACCAACTTAGACCCAGTAACCAACTTAGACCCAGTAACCAACTTAGACGCAATAACCGGTAACCAACTTAGACCCAGTAACCAACTTAGACGCAATAACCGGTAACCAACTTAGACCCAGTAACCAGCTTAGACGCAATAACCAGCAACCAACTTAGACGCAATAACCGGTAACCAAATTAGACGCAATAACCGGTAACCAACTTAGACGCAATAACCGGTAACCAACTTAGACGCAATAACCGGTAACCAACTTAAACGCAATAACCGGTAACCAACTTAGACGCAATAACCGGTAACCAACTTAGACGCAATAACCGGTAACCAACTTAGACGCAATAACCGGTAACCAACTTAGACGCAATAACCGGTAACCAACTTAGACGCAATAACCGGTAACCAACTTAGACGCAATAACCGGTAACCAACTTAGACGCAATAACCGGTAACCAACTTAGACGCAATAACCGGTAACCAAATTAGATGCAATAACCGGTAACCAAATTAGACGCAATAACGGGTAACCAAATTAGATGCAATAACCGGTAACCAACTTAGACGCAATAACCGGTAACCAACTTAGACCCAGTAACCAACTTAGACGCAATAACCAGCAACCAACTTGGATGCAATAACCGGTAACCAACTTAGACGCAATAACCGGTAACCAACTTAGACGCAATAACCGGCAACCAACTTAGACGCAATAACCGGTAACCAACTTAGACGCAATAACCGGTAACCAACTTAGACCCAGTAACCAACTTAGACCCAGTAACCAACTTAGACCCAGTAACCAACTTAGACCCAGTAACCAACTTAGACGCAATAACCGGTAACCAACTTAGACCCAGTAACCAACTTAGACCCAGTAACCAACTTAGACGCAATAACCGGTAACCAACTTAGACGCAATAACCGGTAACCAACTTAGACGCAATAACCGGTAACCAACTTAGACGCAATAACCGGTAACCAACTTAGACGCAATAACCGGTAACCAACTTAGACGCAATAACCGGTAACCAAATTAGATGCAATAACCGGTAACCAACTTAGACGCAATAACCGGTAACCAACTTAGACGCAATAACCGGTAACCAAATTAGATGCAATAACCGGTAACCAAATTAGACGCAATAACGGGTAACCAAATTAGATGCAATAACCGGTAACCAACTTAGACGCAATAACCGGTAACCAACTTAGACGCAATAACCGGTAACCAACTTAGACGCAATAACCAGCAACCAACTTGGATGCAATAACCGGTAACCAACTTAGACACAATAACCGGTAACCAACTTAGACGCAATAACCGGCAACCAACTTAGACGCAATAACCGGTAACCAACTTAGACGCAATAACCGGTAACCAACTTAGACCCAGTAACCAACTTAGACCCAGTAACCAACTTAGACGCAATAACCGGTAACCAACTTAGACCCAGTAACCAACTTAGACCCAGTAACCAACTTAGACCCAGTAACCAACTTAGACCCAGTAACCATCTTAGACCCAGTAACCAACTTAGACCCAGTAACCAACTTAGACCCAGTAACCAACTTAGACCCAGTAACCAACTTAGACCCAGTAACCAACTTAGACGCAATAACCGGTAACCAACTTAGACGCAATAACCGGTAACCAAATTAGATGCAATAACCGGTAACCAACTTAGACCCAATAACCGGTAACCAACTTAGACGCAATAACCGGTAACCAACTTAGACGCAATAACCGGTAACCAAATTAGACGCAATAACCGGTAACCAACTTAGACGCAATAACCGGTAACCAACTTAGACGCAATAACCGGTAACCAACTTAGACGCAATAACCGGTAACCAACTTAGACGCAATAACCGGTAACCAACTTAGACGCAATAACCGGTAACCAACTTAGACGCAATAACCGGTAACCAACTTAGACCCAGTAACCAACTTAGACTCAATAACTAGCAACCAACTTAGATGCAATAACCGGTAACCAACTTAGACCCAGTAACCAACTTAGACCCAGTAACCAACTTAGACCCAGTAACCAACTTAGACGCAATAACCGGTAACCAACTTAGACCCAGTAACCAACTTAGACCCAGTAACCAACTTAGACCCAGTAACCAACTTAGACCCAGTAACCAACTTAGACGCAATAACCGGTAACCAACTTAGACCCAGTAACCAACTTAGACCCAGTAACCAACTTAGACCCAGTAACCAACTTAGACCCAGTAACCAACTTAGACGCAATAACCGGTAACCAACTTAGACCCAGTAACCAACTTAGTCGCAATAATCGGTAACCAACTTAGACCCAGTAACCAACTTAGACCCAGTAACCAACTTAGACGCAATAACCAGCAACCAACTTAGACGCAATAACCGGTAACCAACTTAGACGCAATAACCGGTAACCAAATTAGATGCAATAACCGGTAACCAACTTAGACCCAATAACCGGTAACCAAATTAGACGCAATAACGGGTAACCAAATTAGATGCAATAACCGGTAACCAACTTAGACGCAATAACCGGTAACCAACTTAGACGCAATAACCGGTAACCAACTTAGACGCAATAACCGGTAACCAACTTAGACGCAATAACCGGTAACCAACTTAGACGCAATAACCGGTAACCAACTTAGACCCAGTAACCAACTTAGACTCAATAACTAGCAACCAACTTAGATGCAATAACCGGTAACCAACTTAGACCCAATAACCAGCAACCAACTTAGACGCAATAACCGGTAACCAACTTAGACCCAGTAACCAACTTAGACGCAATAACCGGCAACCAACTTAGACGCAATAACCGGTAACCAACTTAGTCGCAATAACCGGTAACCAACTTAGACGCAATAACCGGTAACCAACTTAGACGCAATAACCGGTAACCAACTTAGACGCAATAACCAGTAACCAACTTAGACGCAATAACCGGTAACCAACTTAGACGCAATAACCGGTAACCAACTTAGACGCAATAACCGGTAACCAACTTAGACGCAGTAACGGGTAACCAACTTAGACGCAGTAACGGGTAACCAACTTAGACGCAATAACCGGTAACCAACTTAGACGCAGTAACCGGTAACCAACTTAGACGCAGTAACCGGTAACCAACTTAGACGCAGTAACCGGTAACCAAATTAGACGCAGTAACGGGTAACCAACTTAGACGCAATAACCGGTAACCAACTTAGACCCAGTAACCAACTTAGACGCAATAATCGGCAACCAACTTAGACGCAATAACCGGCAACCAACTTAGACGCAATAACCGGCAACCAACTTAGACGCAATAACCGGCAACCAACTTAGACGCAATAACCGGTAACCAACTTAGACGCAGTAACAGGTAACCAACTTAGACGCAGTAACGGGTAACCAACTTAGACGCAATAACGAGTAACCAACTTAGACGCAGTAACGGGTAACCAACTTAGACGCAGTAACGGGTAACCAACTTAGACGCAGTAACGGGTAACCAACTTAGACGCAGTAACGGGTAACCAACTTAGACGCAGTAACGGGTAACCAACTTAGACGCAGTAACGGGTAACCAACTTAGACGCAGTAACGGGTAACCAACTTAGACGCAATAACCGGTAACCAACTTAGACGCAGTAACGGGTAACCAACTTAGACGCAGTAACGGGTAACCAACTTAGACGCAATAACCGGTAACCAACTTAGACGCACCCATCTGAAGATCTACCAAACCCAATAACTCCACAAAGGGCGGGACGATCATCATGCTATCCTCTGGTTACTCATTTTATTCAGCGGAACTCCTCTTTAACACATCTAATCTGCCAATCACATGGCAGCAGCTCATTGCCTTTAGGCGTGTAGATGTGGTCAAGACAACTTACTGAAGGCCAACCCTAGCATCAGAATGGAGAAGAAAATGGGATTAAGTGACATGGTTGTTGGCTCCAGACTGGCCGCTCTGAGGATTTTACAAACCGCTGATCTCCTGGGATTAACGCACAGATATCTCTAGGGTTTACAGAAACTGTCTGAAAAAGAGAAGATATTCAGTGAGCAGATGTGTGGAGGAAAATGTCTGGATGTCAGAGGAGACTGGACAGATTGGTTTGAGATGTCAGAAAGTTAACAGCTGAAATAACCACCAGTTACAACCAAGGTCTTCAGAATATTATCTCTGATCATACATGTCCAACCTAGGAGCAGAAGACTACACCAAGGGCCACTCCTGTCTGCTAAGAAAAGGAAACTGCGGCAACAATTCACACAGGCATCAAAACAGGAGAAACGTCTGGTGTGAGGAGTCTCCATTCCAGCTGTGACATTCAGATGACAGAGAAGTGTACCTAATAAAGTGGTCTGTGAGTATATATAGTTATTAGAGAGGTGTACCTAATAAAGTGCTCAGTGAGTATATATAGAGTGACTAGAGAGGTGTACCTAATAAAGTGGTCAGTGAGTATATATAGTGACTAGAGAGGTGTACCTAATAAAGTGGTCAGTGAGTATATATAGTGACTAGAGAGGTGTACCTAATAAAGTGGTCTGTGAGTATATAGTTATTAGAGAGGTGTACCTAATAAAGTGCTCAGTGAGTATATATAGAGTGACTAGAGAGGTGTACCTAATAAAGTGGTCAGTGAGTATATATAGTGACTAGAGAGGTGTACCTAATAAAGTGGTCAGTGAGTATATATAGTGACTAGAGAGGTGTACCTAATAAAGTGGTCAGTGAGTATATATAGAGTCTGACTAGAGAGGTGTACCTAATAAAGGGGTCAGTGAGTATATATAGAGTCTGACTAGAGAGGTGTACCTAATAAAGTGGTCAGTGAGTATATATAGAGTCTGACTAGAGAGGTGTACCTAATAAAGTGGTCAGTGAGTATATATAGAGTCTGACTAGAGAGGAGTACCTAATAAAGTGGTCAGTGAGTATATATAGTGACTAGAGAGGTGTACCTAATAAAGTGGTCAGTGAGTATATATATATATATATATACATAGAGTTACTAGAGAGGTGTACCTAATAAAGTGGTCAGTGAGTATATATAGAGTCTGACTAGAGAGGTGTACCTAATAAAGGGGTCAGTGGGTATATATAGAGTCTGACTAGAGAGGTGTACCTAATAAAGTGGTCAGTGGGTATATATAGAGTCTGACTAGAGAGGTGTACCTAATAAAGGGGTCAGTGAGTATATATAGAGTCTGACTAGAGAGGTGTACCTAATAAAGTGGTCAGTGAGTATATATAGAGTCTGACTAGAGAGGTGTACCTAATAAAGGGGTCAGTGAGTATATATAGTGACTAGAGAGGTGTACCTAATAAAGTGGTCAGTGAGTATATATAGAGTCTGACTAGAGAGGTGTACCTAATAAAGGGGTCAGTGGGTATATATATATAGTGACTAGAGAGGTGTACCTAATAAAGTGGTCAGTGAGTATATATAGAGTCTGACTAGAGAGGTGTACCTAATAAAGTGGTCAGTGAGTATATATAGTGACTAGAGAGGTGTACCTAATAAAGTGGTCAGTGAGTATATATATAGTGACTAGAGAGGTGTACCTAATAAAGTGGTCAGTGAGTATATATAGAGTCTGACTAGAGAGGTGTACCTAATAAAGGGGTCAGTGAGTATATATAGTGACTAGAGAGGTGTACCTAATAAAGTGGTCAGTGAGTATATATAGTGACTAGAGAGGTGTACCTAATAAAGGGGTCAGTGGGTATATATAGTGACTAGAGAGGTGTACCTAATAAAGGGGTCAGTGAGTATATATAGTGACTAGAGAGGTGTACCTAATAAAGGGGTCAGTGAGTATATAGAGTCTGACTAGAGAGGTGTACCTAATAAAGTGGTCAGTGAGTATATATAGTGACTAGAGAGGTGTACCTAATAAAGTGGTCAGTGAGTATATATAGTGACTAGAGAGGTCTACCTAATAAAGGGGTCAGTGAGTATATATAGTGACTAGAGAGGTGTACCTAATAAAGTGGTCAGTGAGTATATATAGTGACTAGAGAGGTGTACCTAATAAAGGGGTCAGTGGGTATATATAGTGACTAGAGAGGTGTACCTAATAAAGTGGTCAGTGAGTATATATAGTGACTAGAGAGGTGTACCTAATAAAGTGGTCAGTGAGTATATATAGTGACTAGAGAGGTGTACCTAATAAAGTGGTCAGTGAGTATATATAGTGACTAGAGAGGTGTACCTAATAAAGGGGTCAGTGAGTATATATAGTGACTAGAGAGGTGTACCTAATAAAGTGGTCAGTGAGTATATATAGTGACTAGAGAGGTGTACCTAATAAAGTGGTCAGTGAGTATATATAGAGTCTGACTAGAGAGGTGTACCTAATAAAGGGGTCAGTGGGTATATATATATATAGTGACTAGAGAGGTGTACCTAATAAAGTGGTCAGTGAGTATATATAGAGTCTGACTAGAGAGGTGTACCTAATAAAGTGGTCAGTGAGTGTATATAGTGACTAGAGAGGTGTACCTAATAAAGTGGTCAGTGAGTATATATAGAGTCTGACTAGAGAGGTGTACCTAATAAAGTGGTCAGTGAGTATATATAGAGTCTGACTAGAGAGGTGTACCTAATAAAGTGGTCAGTGAGTATATATATATATATAGTGACTAGAGAGGTGTACCTAATAAAGTGGTCAGTGAGTATATATAGAGTCTGACTAGAGAGGTGTACCTAATAAAGTGGTCAGTGAGTATATATAGTGACTAGAGAGGTGTACCTAATAAAGTGGTCAGTGAGTATATATAGAGTCTGACTAGAGAGGTGTACCTAATAAAGGGGTCAGTGGGTATATATATATATAGTGACTAGAGAGGTGTACCTAATAAAGTGGTCAGTGAGTATATATAGAGTCTGACTAGAGAGGTGTACCTAATAAAGTGGTCAGTGAGTATATATAGTGACTAGAGAGGTGTACCTAATAAAGTGGTCAGTGAGTATATATAGAGTCTGACTAGAGAGGTGTACCTAATAAAGTGGTCAGTGAGTATATATAGAGTCTGACTAGAGAGGTGTACCTAATAAAGTGGTCAGTGAGTATATATATATATATATATATATAGTGACTAGAGAGGTGTACCTAATAAAGTGGTCAGTGAGTATATATAGAGTCTGACTAGAGAGGTGTACCTAATAAAGTGGTCAGTGAGTATATATAGTGACTAGAGAGGTGTACCTAATAAAGTGGTCAGTGAGTATATATATATAGTGACTAGAGAGGTGTACCTAATAAAGTGGTCAGTGAGTATATATAGAGTCTGACTAGAGAGGTGTACCTAATAAAGGGGTCAGTGAGTATATATATATATATATAGTGACTAGAGAGGTGTACCTAATTAAGGGGTCAGTGGGTATATATAGAGTCTGACTAGAGAGGTGTACCTAATAAAGTGGTCAGTGAGTATATATAGTGACTAGAGAGGTGTACCTAATAAAGGGGTCAGTGAGTATATATAGTGACTAGAGAGGTGTACCTAATAAAGTGGTCAGTGAGTATATATATATATAGTGACTAGAGAGGTGTACCTAATAAAGTGGTCAGTGAGTATATATAGAGTCTGACTAGAGAGGTGTACCTAATAAAGGGGTCAGTGAGTATATATATATATATAGTGACTAGAGAGGTGTACCTAATTAAGGGGTCAGTGGGTATATATAGAGTCTGACTAGAGAGGTGTACCTAATAAAGTGGTCAGTGAGTATATATAGAGTCTGACTAGAGAGGTGTACCTAATAAAGTGGTCAGTGAGTATATATAGTGACTAGAGAGGTGTACCTAATAAAGTGGTCAGTGAGTATATATAGAGTCTGACTAGAGAGGTGTACCTAATAAAGGGGTCAGTGAGTATATATATATAGTGACTAGAGAGGTGTACCTAATAAAGTGGTCAGTGGGTATATATAGTGACTAGAGAGGTGTACCTAATAAAGTGGTCAGTGAGTATATATAGAGTCTGACTAGAGAGGTGTACCTAATAAAGTGGTCAGTGGGTATATATAGAGTCTGACTAGAGAGGTGTACCTAATAAAGGGGTCAGTGGGTATATATAGAGTCTGACTAGAGAGGTGTACCTAATAAAGTGGTCAGTGAGTATATATAGTGACTAGAGAGGTGTACCTAATAAAGTGGTCAGTGGGTATATATAGAGTCTGACTAGAGAGGTGTACCTAATAAAGTGGTCAGTGAGTATATATAGTGACTAGAGGGGTGTACCTAATAAAGGGGTCAGTGAGTATATATAGTGACTAGAGAGGTGTACCTAATAAAGTGGTCAGTGAGTATATATATATAGTGACTAGAGAGGTGTACCTAATAAAGGGGTCAGTGAGTATATATAGAGTCTGACTAGAGAGGAGTACCTAATAAAGTGGTCAGTGGGTATATATAGAGTCTGACTAGAGAGGTGTACCTAATAAAGTGGTCAGTGGGTATATATAGTGACTAGAGAGGTGTACCTAATAAAGTGGTCAGTGAGTATATATAGTGACTAGAGAGGTGTACCTAATAAAGTGGTCAGTGAGTATATATAGTTATTAGAGAGGTGTACCTAATAAAGTGGTCAGTGGGTATATATAGTGACTAGAGAGGTGTACCTAATAAAGGGGTCAGTGGGTATATATAGTGACTAGAGAGGTGTACCTAATAAAGTGGTCAGTGAGTATATATAGTGACTAGAGAGGTGTACCTAATAAAGTGGTCAGTGAGTATATATAGTGACTAGAGAGGTGTACCTAATAAAGTGGTCAGTGAGTATATATATATATAGTGACTAGAGAGGTGTACCTAATAAAGGGGTCAGTGAGTATATATATATATAGAGTCTGACTAGAGAGGTGTACCTAATAAAGTGGTCAGTGAGTATATATATATAGTGACTAGAGAGGTGTACCTAATAAAGTGGTCAGTGAGTATATATAGAGTCTGACTAGAGAGGTGTACCTAATAAAGTGGTCAGTGAGTATATATAGAGTCCGACTAGAGAGGTGTACCTAATAAAGGGGTCAGTGGGTATATATAGTGACTAGAGAGGTGTACCTAATAAAGTGGTCAGTGAGTATATATAGTGACTAGAGAGGTGTACCTAATAAAGTGGTCAGTGAGTATATATAGAGTCTGACTAGAGAGGTGTACCTAATAAAGTGGTCAGTGAGTATATATAGAGTCTGACTAGAGAGGTGTACCTAATAAAGGGGTCAGTGAGTATATATAGAGTCTGACTAGAGAGGTGTACCTAATAAAGGGGTCAGTGAGTATATATAGTTATTAGAGAGGTGTACCTAATAAAGTGGTCAGTGGGTATATATAGTGACTAGAGAGGTGTACCTAATAAAGTGGTCAGTGAGTATATATAGTGACTAGAGAGGTGTACCTAATAAAGTGGTCAGTGAGTATATATATATATATATATATATATATATATATATATACATAGAGTTACTAGAGAGGTGTACCTAATAAAGTGGTCAGTGAGTATATATAGAGTCTGACTAGAGAGGTGTACCTAATAAAGGGGTCAGTGAGTATATATAGAGTCTGACTAGAGAGGTGTACCTAATAAAGTGGTCAGTGAGTATATATAGTGACTAGAGAGGTGTACCTAATAAAGTGGTCAGTGAGTATATATAGTGACTAGAGAGGTGTACCTAATAAAGTGGTCAGTGAGTATATATAGAGTCTGACTAGAGAGGTGTACCTAATAAAGGGGTCAGTGGGTATATATATAGTGACTAGAGAGAAGTACCTAATAAAGTGGTCAGTGAGTATATATAGAGTCTGACTAGAGAGGTGTACCTAATAAAGTGGTCAGTGAGTTTATATATAT
This sequence comes from Hyla sarda, assembly GCF_029499605.1. Classification (NCBI taxonomy): domain Eukaryota; kingdom Metazoa; phylum Chordata; class Amphibia; order Anura; family Hylidae; genus Hyla; species Hyla sarda. The sequence continues at coordinate 16,037 of NW_026609287.1, forward strand.
ATATATATATATATATATATATATATATATATATACATAGAGTTACTAGAGAGGTGTACCTAATAAAGGGGTCAGTGGGTATATATAGTGACTAGAGAGGTGTACCTAATAAAGTGGTCAGTGAGTATATATAGTGACTAGAGAGGTGTACCTAATAAAGGGGTCAGTGAGTATATATAGAGTCTGACTAGAAAGGTGTACCTAATAAAGGGGTCAGTGGGTATATATAGAGTCTGACTAGAGAGGTGTACCTAATAAAGTGGTCAGTGAGTATATATAGTGACTAGAGAGGTGTACCTAATAAAGTGGTCAGTGAGTATATATAGTGACTAGAGAGGTGTACCTAATAAAGTGGTCAGTGAATATATATAGAATCTGACTAGAGAGGTGTACCTAATAAAGGGGTCAGTGAGTATATATAGAGTCTGACTAGAGAGGTGTACCTAATAAAGTGGTCAGTGAGTATATATAGTGACTAGAGAGGTGTACCTAATAAAGGGGTCAGTGGGTATATATAGTGACTAGAGAGGTGTACCTAATAAAGTGGTCAGTCAGTATATATAGAGTCTGACTAGAGAGGTGTACCTAATAAAGTGGTCAGTGAGTATATATAGAGTCTGACTAGAGAGGTGTACTTAATAAAGGGGTCAGTGAGTATATATAGTGACTAGAGAGGTGTACCTAATAAAAGGGTCAGTGGGTATATATAGAGTCCTATTTGAGAGGTGTACCTAATAGTGGTCAGTGGGTATATATAGTGACTAGAGAGGTGTACCTAATAAAGGGGTCAGTGGGTATATATATAGTGACTAGAGAGGTGTACCTAATAAAGTGGTCAGTGAGTATTAATAGAGTCTGACTAGAGAGGTGTACCTAATAGTGGTCAGTGGGTATATATAGTGACTAGAGAGGTGTACCTAATAAAGGGGTCAGTGAGTATATATAATGACTAGAGAGGTGTACCTAATAAAGTGGTCAGTGAGTATTAATAGAGTCTGACTAGAGAGGTGTACCTAATAAAGGGGTCAGTGAGTATATATAGTGACTAGAGAGGTGTACCTAATAAAGTGGTCAGTGAGTATATATAGAGTGACTAGAGAGGTGTACCTAATAAAGTGGTCAGTGAGTATATATAGTGACTAGAGAGGTGTACCTAATAAAGTGGTCAGTGAGTATATATAGTGACTAGAGAGGTGTACCTAATAAAGGGGTCAGTGAATATATATAGAGTCTGACTAGAGAGGTGTACCTAATAAAGTGGTCAGTGAGTATATAGAGAGTCTGACTAGAGAGATGTACCTAATAAAGTGGTCAGTGAGTATATATAGTGACTAGAGAGGTGTACCTAATAAAGGGGTCAGGGAGTATATATAGTGACTAGAGAGGTGTACCTAATAAAGTGGTCAGTGAGTATATAGAGAGTCTGACTAGAGAGGTGTACCTAATAAAGGGGTCAGTGAGTATATATAGTGACTAGAGAGGTGTACCTAATAAAGTGGTCAGTGAGTATATATAGTGACTAGAGAGGTGTACCTTATAAAGTGGTCAGTGAGTATATATAGAGTCTGACTAGAGAGGTGTACCTAATAAAGGGGTCAGTGGGTATATATAGGGACTAGAGAGGTGTACCTAATAAAGTGGTCAGTGAGTATATATAGTGACTAGAGAGGTGTACCTAATAAAGTGGTCAGTGAGTATATATAGAGTCTGACTAGAGAGGTGTACCTAATAAAGTGGTCAGTGGGTATATATATATATATATATAGCGACTAGAGAGGTGTACCTAATAAAGTGGTCAGTGAGTATATATAGAGTCTGACTAGAGAGGTGTACCTAATAAAGTGGTCAGTGGGTATATATAGTGACTAGAGAGGTGTACCTAATAAAGGGGTCAGTGAGTATATATAGTGACTAGAGAGGTGTACCTAATAAAGTGGTCAGTGGGTATATATATAGTAACTAGAGAGGTGTACCTAATAAAGGGGTCAGTGGGTATATATAGTGACTAGAGAGGTGTACCTAATAAAGGGGTCAGTGGGTATATATATAGTGACTAGAGAGGTGTACCTAATAAAGTGGTCAGTGGGTATATATAGTGACTAGAGAGGTGTACCTAATAAAGTGGTCAGTGAGTATATATAGAGTCTGACTAGAGAGGTGTACCTAATAAAGGGGTCAGTGAGTATATATAGTGACTAGAGAGGTGTACCTAATAAAGGGGTCAGTGAGTATATATAGAGTCTGACTAGAGAGGTGTACCTAATAAAGGGGTCAGTGAGTATATATAGTGACTAGAGAGGTGTACCTAATAAAGGGGTCAGTGAGTATATATAGAGTCTGACTAGAGAGGAGTACCTAATAAAGTGGTCAGTGAGTATATATAGAGTCTGACTAGAGAGGAGTACCTAATAAAGGGGTCAGTGAGTATATATAGAGTCTGACTAGAGAGGAGTACCTAATAAAGTGGTCAGTGAGTATATATAGTTATTAGAGAGGTGTACCTAATAAAGGGGTCAGTGGGTATATATAGTGACTAGAGAGGTGTACCTAATAAAGGGGTCAGTGGGTATATATAGTGACTAGAGAGGTGTACCTAATAAAGTGGTCAGTGGGTATATATATATAGTGACTAGAGAGGTGTACCTAATAAAGTGGTCAGTGAGTATATATAGTGACTAGAGAGGTGTACCTAATAAAGTGGTCAGTGAGTATATATAGAGTCTGACTAGAGAGGTGTACCTAATAAAGGGGTCAGTGGGTATATATAGTGACTAGAGAGGTGTACCTAATAAAGTGGTCAGTGAGTATATATATATATATATATATAAAGTGACTAGAGAGGTGTACCTAATAAAGGGGTCAGTGGGTATATATAGAGTCTGACTAGAGAGGTGTACCTAATAAAGGGGTCAGTGGGTATATATAGAGTCTGACTAGAGAGGTGTACCTAATAAAGTGGTCAGTGGGTATATATATAGTGACTAGAGAGGTGTACCTAATAAAGTGGTCAGTGGGTATATATAGAGTCTGACTAGAGAGGTGTACCTAATAAAGGGGTCAGTGAGTATATATAGAGTCTGACTAGAGAGGTGTACCTAATAAAGGGGTCAGTGAGTATATATAGTGACTAGAGAGGTGTACCTAATAAAGGGGTCAGTGAGTATATATAGAGTCTGACTAGAGAGGAGTACCTAATAAAGTGGTCAGTGAGTATATATAGAGTCTGACTAGAGAGGAGTACCTAATAAAGTGGTCAGTGAGTATATATAGAGTCTGACTAGAGAGGTGTACCTAATAAAGTGGTCAGTGAGTATATATAGTTATTAGAGAGGTGTACCTAATAAAGGGGTCAGTGGGTATATATAGTGACTAGAGAGGTGTACCTAATAAAGGGGTCAGTGGGTATATATAGTGACTAGAGAGGTGTACCTAATAAAGTGGTCAGTGGGTATATATATATAGTGACTAGAGAGGTGTACCTAATAAAGTGGTCAGTGGGTATATATATAGTAACTAGAGAAGTGTACCTAATAAAGTGGTCAGTGAGTATATATAGTGACTAGAGAGGTGTACCTAATAAAGTGGTCAGTGAGTATATATAGAGTCTGACTAGAGAGGTGTACCTAATAAAGGGGTCAGTGGGTATATATAGTGACTAGAGAGGTGTACCTAATAAAGTGGTCAGTGAGTATATATATATATATATAAAGTGACTAGAGAGGTGTACCTAATAAAGGGGTCAGTGGGTATATATAGAGTCTGACTAGAGAGGTGTACCTAATAAAGGGGTCAGTGGGTATATATAGAGTCTGACTAGAGAGGTGTACCTAATAAAGTGGTCAGTGGGTATATATATAGTGACTAGAGAGGTGTACCTAATAAAGTGGTCAGTGAGTATATATAGAGTCTGACTAGAGAGGTGTACCTAATAAAGGGGTCAGTGAGTATATATAGTGACTAGAGAGGTGTACCTAATAAAGTGGTCAGTGAGTATATATAGAGTCTGACTAGAGAGGTGTACCTAATAAAGGGGTCAGTGGGTATATATAGTGACTAGAGAGGTGTACCTAATAGTGGTCAGTGAGTATATTTAGTGACTAGAGAGGTGTACCTAATAAAGGGGTCAGTGAGTATATATAGTGACTAGAGAGGTGTACCTAATAAAGTGGTCAGTGAGTATATATAGTGACTAGAGAGGTGTACCTAATAAAGTAGTCAGTGAGTATATATAGTGACTAGAGAGGTGTACCTAATAAAAGGGTCAGTGGGTATATATATATAGTGACTAGAGAGGTGTACCTAATAAAGGGGTCAGTGAGTATATATAGAGTCTGACTAGAGAGGTGTACCTAATAAAGGGGTCAGTGAGTATATATAGAGTCTGACTAGAGAGGTGTACCTAATAAAGGGGTCAGTGAGTATATATAGTGACTAGAGAGGTGTACCTAATAAAGGGGTCAGTGAGTATATATAGAGTCTGACTAGAGAGGTGTACCTAATAAAGTGGTCAGTGAGTATATATATATATAGTGACTAGAGAGGTGTACCTAATAAAGTGGTCAGTGAGTATATATAGTGACTAGAGAGGTGTACCTAATAGTGGTCAGTGGGTATATATAGTGACTAGAGAGGTGTACCTAATAAAGTGGTCAGTGGGTATATATAGTGACTAGAGAGGTGTACCTAATAAAGTGGTCAGTGAGTATATATAGTTATTAGAGAGGTGTACCTAATAAAGGGGTCAGTGGGTATATATAGTGACTAGAGAGGTGTACCTAATAAAGGGGTCAGTGGGTATATATAGTGACTAGAGAGGTGTACCTAATAAAGTGGTCAGTGAGTATATATAGTGACTAGAGAGGTGTACCTAATAAAGGGGTCAGTGGGTATATATAGTGACTAGAGAGGTGTACCTAATAAAGGGGTCAGTGGGTATATATAGTGACTAGAGAGGTGTACCTAATAAAGGGGTCAGTGAGTATATATAGTGACTAGAGAGGTGTACCTAATAAAGGGGTCAGTGGGTATATATAGTGACTAGAGAGGTGTACCCAATAAAGGGGTCAGTGGGTATATATAGTGACTAGAGAGGTGTACCTAATAGTGGTCAGTGGGTATATATAGTGACTAGAGAGGTGTACCTGATAAAGTGGTCAGTGAGTATATATAGTTATTAGAGAGGTGTACCTAATAAAGGGGTCAGTGAGTATATATAGAGTCTGACTAGAGAGGTGTACCTAATAAAGTGGTCAGTGAGTATATATAGTGACTAGAGAGGTGTACCTAATAAAGTGGTCAGTGAGTATATATAGAGTCTGACTAGAGAGGTGTACCTAATAAAGGGGTCAGTGGGTATATATAGTGACTAGAGAGGTGTACCTAATAAAGTGGTCAGTGAGTATATATAGTGACTAGAGAGGTGTACCTAATAGTGGTCAGTGGGTATATATAGTGACTAGAGAGGTGTACCTAATAAAGGGGTCAGTGAGTATATATAGTGACTAGAGAGGTGTACCTAATAGTGGTCAGTGAGTATATATAGTGACTAGAGAGGTGTACCTAATAAAGTGGTCAGTGAGTATATATAGAGTCTGACTAGAGAGGTGTACCTAATAAAGTGGTCAGTGAGTATATATAGTGACTAGAGAGGTGTACCTAATAAAGTGGTCAGTGAGTATATATAGTGACTAGAGAGGTGTACCTAATAAAGTGGTCAGTGAGTATATATAGAGTCTGACTAGAGAGGTGTACCTAATAAAGTGGTCAGTGAGTATATATAGTGACTAGAGAGGTGTACCTAATAAAGGGGTCAGTGAGTATATATAGTGACTAGAGAGGTGTACCTAATAAAGGGGTCAGTGAGTATATATAGTGACTAGAGAGGTGTACCTAATAAAGGGGTCAGTGAGTATATATAGTGACTAGAGAGGTGTACCTAATAAAGTGGTCAGTGAGTATATATAGAGTCTGACTAGAGAGGTGTACCTAATAAAGTGGTCAGTGAGTATATATAGTGACTAGAGAGGTGTACCTAATAAAGTGGTCAGTGAGTATATATAGTGACTAGAGAGGTGTACCTAATAAAGTGGTCAGTGAGTATATATAGTGACTAGAGAGGTGTACCTAATAAAGGGGTCAGTGGGTATATATATAGTGACTAGAGAGGTGTACCTAATAAAGTGGTCAGTGGGTATATATAGAGTCTGACTAGAGAGGTGTACCTAATAAAGTGGTCAGTGGGTATATATAGTGACTAGAGAGGTGTACCTAATAAAGTGGTCAGTGAGTATATATAGAGTCTGACTAGAGAGGTGTACCTAATAAAGGGGTCAGTGAGAATATATATATAGAGTCCGACTAGAGAGGTGTACCTAATAAAGTGGTCAGTGAGTATATATAGTGACTAGAGAGGTGTACCTAATAAAGTGGTCAGTGAGTGTATATATAGAGTCTGACTAGAGAGGTGTACCTAATAAAGTGGTCAGTGAGTATATATAGAGTCTGACTAGAGAGGTGTACCTAATAAAGTGGTCAATGAGTATATAAAGTGACTAGAGAGGTGTACCTAATAAAGTGGTCAGTGAGTATATATATATATATATAGTGACTAGAGAGGTGTACCTAATAAAGTGGTCAGTGAGTATATATAGTGACTAGAGAGGTGTACCTAATAAAGTGGTCAGTGAGTATATATAGTGACTAGAGAGGTGTACCTAATAAAGGGGTCAGTGAGTATATATAGAGTCTGACTAGAGAGGTGTACCTAATAAAGTGGTCAGTGAGTATATATATATATATATATAGTGACTAGAGAGGTGTACCTAATAAAGGGGTCAGTGGGTATATATAGAGTCTGACTAGAGAGGTGTACCTAATAAAGGGGTCAGTGGGTATATATAGAGTCTGACTAGAGATGTGTACCTAATAAAGGGGTCAGTGGGTATATATAGTGACTAGAGAGGTGTACCTAATAAAGTGGTCAGTGGGTATATATATAGTGACTAGAGAGGTGTACCTAATAAAGTGGTCAGTGAGTATATATAGTGACTAGAGAGGTGTACCTAATAAAGTGGTCAGTGGGTATATATAGTGACTAGAGAGGTGTACCTAATAAAGTGGTCAGTGGGTATATATATAGTGACTAGAGAGGTGTACCTAATAAAGTGGTCAGTGAGTATATATAGTGACTAGAGAGGTGTACCTAATAAAGTGGTCAGTGAGTATATATAGTGACTAGAGAGGTGTACCTAATAAAGTGGTCAGTGGGTATATATAGTGACTAGAGAGGTGTACCTAATAAAGGGGTCAGTGAGTATATATAGTGACTAGAGAGGTGTACCTAATAAAGTGGTCAGTGAGTATATATAGTGACTAGAGAGGTGTACCTAATAAAGGGGTCAGTGGGTATATATAGTGACTAGAGAGGTGTACCTAATAGTGGTCAGTGAGTATATATAGTGACTAGAGAGGTGTACCTAATAAAGGGGTCAGTGAGTATATATAGTGACTAGAGAGGTGTACCTAATAAAGTGGTCAGTGAGTATATATAGAGTCTGACTAGAGAGGTGTACCTAATAAAGTGGTCAGTGAGTATATATAGTGACTAGAGAGGTGTACCTAATAAAGTGGTCAGTGAGTATATATAGAGTCTGACTAGAGAGGTGTACCTAATAAAGTGGTCAGTGAGTATATATATATAGTGACTAGAGAGGTGTACCTAATAAAGTGGTCAGTGGGTATATATAGTGACTAGAGAGGTGTACCTAATAAAGTGGTCAGTGGGTATATATAGAGTCTGACTAGAGAGGTGTACCTAATAAAGTGGTCAGTGGGTATATATAGTGACTAGAGAGGTGTACCTAATAAAGTGGTCAGTGAGAATATATAGTGACTAAAGAGGTGTACCTAATAAAGGGGTCAGTGAGTATATATAGTTATTAGAGAGGTGTACCTAATAAAGTGGTCAGTGGGTATATATAGAGTCTGACTAGAGAGGTGTACCTAATAAAGGGGTCAGTGAGTGTATATAGAGTCTGACTAGAGAGGTGTACCTAATAAAGGGGTCAGTGAGTATATATAGTGACTAGAGAGGTATACCTAATAAAGGGGTCAGTGAGTATATATAGTGACTAGAGAGGTGTACCTAATAAAGGGGTCAGTGAGTATATATAGTGACTAGAGAGGTATACCTAATAAAGGGGTCAGTGAGTATATATAGAGTCTGACTAGAGAGGTGTACCTAATAAAGGGGTCAGTGAGTATATATAGAGTCTGACTAGAGAGGTGTACCTAATAAAGTGGTCAGTGAGTATATATATATATAGTGACTAGAGAGGTGCACCTAATAAAGTGGTCAGTGGGTATATATAGTGACTAGAGAGGTGTACCTAATAAAGTGGTCAGTGAGTATATATAGAGTGACTAGAGAGGTGTACCTAATAAAGTGGTCAGTGAGTATATATAGTGACTAGAGAGGTGTACCTAATAAAGTGGTCAGTGAGTATATATAGAGTCTGACTAGAGAGGTGTACCTAATAAAGTGGTCAGTGGGTATATATAGAGTCTGACTAGAGAGGTGTACCTAATAAAGTGGTCAGTGAGTATATATAGAGTCTGACTAGAGAGGTGTACCTAATAAAGGGGTCAGTGAGTATATATAGAGTCTGACTAGAGAGGTGTACCTAATAAAGTGGTCAGTGAGTATATATAGTGACTAGAGAGGTGTACCTAATAAAGTGGTCAGTGAGTATATATAGAGTCTGACTAGAGAGGTGTACCTAATAAAGGGGTCAGTGAGTATATATAGTTATTAGAGAGGTGTACCTAATAAAGTGGTCAGTGGGTATATATAGTGACTAGAGAGGTGTACCTAATAAAGGGGTCAGTGAGTATATATAGAGTCTGACTAGAGAGGTGTACCTAATAAAGGGGTCAGTGGGTATATATAGTGACTAGAGAGGTGTACCTAATAAAGTGGTCAGTGAGTATATATAGTGACTAGAGAGGTGTACCTAATAAAGGGGTCAGTGAGTATATATAGTGACTAGAGAGGTGTACCTAATAAAGTGGTCAGTGAGTATATATAGTGACTAGAGAGGTGTACCTAATAAAGTGGTCAGTGAGTATATATATATAGTGACTAGAGAGGTGTACCTAATAAAGTGGTCAGTGAGTATATATAGAGTCTGACTAGAGAGGTGTACCTAATAAAGTGGTCAGTGGGTATATATAGTGACTAGAGAGGTGTACCTAATAAAGTGGTCAGTGAGTATATATAGAGTCTGACTAGAGAGGTGTACCTAATAAAGGGGTCAGTGGGTATATATAGTGACTAGAGAGGTGTACCTAATAAAGGGGTCAGTGAGTATATATATATAGTGACTAGAGAGGTGTACCTAATAAAGTGGTCAGTGAGTATATATAGAGTCTGACTAGAGAGGTGTACCTAATAAAGGGGTCAGTGAGTATATATAGAGTCTGACTAGAGAGGTGTACCTAATAAAGGGGTCAGTGAGTATATATAGTTATTAGAGAGGTGTACCTAATAAAGTGGTCAGTGGGTATATATAGTGACTAGAGAGGTGTACCTAATAAAGTGGTCAGTGAGTATATATAGTGACTAGAGAGGTGTACCTAATAAAGTGGTCAGTGAGTATATATATATATATATATATATATATATATATATATATACATAGAGTTACTAGAGAGGTGTACCTAATAAAGTGGTCAGTGAGTATATATAGAGTCTGACTAGAGAGGTGTACCTAATAAAGGGGTCAGTGAGTATATATAGAGTCTGACTAGAGAGGTGTACCTAATAAAGTGGTCAGTGAGTATATATAGTGACTAGAGAGGTGTACCTAATAAAGTGGTCAGTGAGTATATATAGTGACTAGAGAGGTGTACCTAATAAAGTGGTCAGTGAGTATATATAGAGTCTGACTAGAGAGGTGTACCTAATAAAGGGGTCAGTGGGTATATATATAGTGACTAGAGAGGTGTACCTAATAAAGGGGTCAGTGAGTTTATATATATATATATATATATATATATATATATATATATATATATATACATAGAGTTACTAGAGAGGTGTACCTAATAAAGGGGTCAGTGGGTATATATAGTGACTAGAGAGGTGTACCTAATAAAGTGGTCAGTGAGTATATATAGTGACTAGAGAGGTGTACCTAATAAAGGGGTCAGTGAGTATATATAGAGTCTGACTAGAAAGGTGTACCTAATAAAGGGGTCAGTGGGTATATATAGAGTCTGACTAGAGAGGTGTACCTAATAAAGGGGTCAGTGAGTATATATAGAGTCTGACTAGAGAGGTGTACCTAATAAAGTGGTCAGTGAGTATATATAGTGACTAGAGAGGTGTACCTAATAAAGGGGTCAGTGGGTATATATAGTGACTAGAGAGGTGTACCTAATAAAGTGGTCAGTCAGTATATATAGAGTCTGACTAGAGAGGTGTACCTAATAAAGTGGTCAGTGAGTATATATAGAGTCTGACTAGAGAGGTGTACTTAATAAAGGGGTCAGTGAGTATATATAGTGACTAGAGAGGTGTACCTAATAAAAGGGTCAGTGGGTATATATAGAGTCCTATTTGAGAGGTGTACCTAATAGTGGTCAGTGGGTATATATAGTGACTAGAGAGGTGTACCTAATAAAGGGGTCAGTGGGTATATATATAGTGACTAGAGAGGTGTACCTAATAAAGTGGTCAGTGAGTATTAATAGAGTCTGACTAGAGAGGTGTACCTAATAGTGGTCAGTGGGTATATATAGTGACTAGAGAGGTGTACCTAATAAAGGGGTCAGTGAGTATATATAGTGACTAGAGAGGTGTACCTAATAAAGTGGTCAGTGAGTATTAATAGAGTCTGACTAGAGAGGTGTACCTAATAAAGGGGTCAGTGAGTATATATAGTGACTAGAGAGGTGTACCTAATAAAGTGGTCAGTGAGTATATATAGAGTGACTAGAGAGGTGTACCTAATAAAGTGGTCAGTGAGTATATATAGTGACTAGAGAGGTGTACCTAATAAAGTGGTCAGTGAGTATATATAGTGACTAGAGAGGTGTACCTAATAAAGGGGTCAGTGAATATATATAGAGTCTGACTAGAGAGGTGTACCTAATAAAGTGGTCAGTGAGTATATAGAGAGTCTGACTAGAGAGATGTACCTAATAAAGTGGTCAGTGAGTATATATAGTGACTAGAGAGGTGTACCTAATAAAGGGGTCAGGGAGTATATATAGTGACTAGAGAGGTGTACCTAATAAAGTGGTCAGTGAGTATATAGAGAGTCTGACTAGAGAGGTGTACCTAATAAAGGGGTCAGTGAGTATATATAGTGACTAGAGAGGTGTACCTAATAAAGTGGTCAGTGAGTATATATAGTGACTAGAGAGGTGTACCTTATAAAGTGGTCAGTGAGTATATATAGAGTCTGACTAGAGAGGTGTACCTAATAAAGTGGTCAGTGAGTATATATAGAGTCTGACTAGAGAGGTGTACCTAATAAAGTGGTCAGTGGGTATATATAGTGACTAGAGAGGTGTACCTAATAAAGGGGTCAGTGAGTATATATAGTGACTAGAGAGGTGTACCTAATAAAGTGGTCAGTGGGTATATATATAGTAACTAGAGAGGTGTACCTAATAAAGGGGTCAGTGGGTATATATAGTGACTAGAGAGGTGTACCTAATAAAGGGGTCAGTGGGTATATATATAGTGACTAGAGAGGTGTACCTAATAAAGTGGTCAGTGGGTATATATAGTGACTAGAGAGGTGTACCTAATAAAGTGGTCAGTGAGTATATATAGAGTCTGACTAGAGAGGTGTACCTAATAAAGGGGTCAGTGAGTATATATAGTGACTAGAGAGGTGTACCTAATAAAGGGGTCAGTGAGTATATATAGAGTCTGACTAGAGAGGTGTACCTAATAAAGGGGTCAGTGAGTATATATAGTGACTAGAGAGGTGTACCTAATAAAGGGGTCAGTGAGTATATATAGAGTCTGACTAGAGAGGAGTACCTAATAAAGTGGTCAGTGAGTATATATAGAGTCTGACTAGAGAGGAGTACCTAATAAAGGGGTCAGTGAGTATATATAGAGTCTGACTAGAGAGAGTACCTAATAAAGTGGTCAGTGAGTATATATAGTTATTAGAGAGGTGTACCTAATAAAGGGGTCAGGTGGGTATATATAGTGACTAGAGAGGTGTACCTAATAAAGGGGTCAGTGGGTATATATAGTGACTAGAGAGGTGTACCTAATAAAGTGGTCAGTGGGTATATATATATAGTGACTAGAGAGGTGTACCTAATAAAGTGGTCAGTGGGTATATATATAGTAACTAGAGAAGTGTACCTAATAAAGTGGTCAGTGAGTATATATAGTGACTAGAGAGGTGTACCTAATAAAGTGGTCAGTGAGTATATATAGAGTCTGACTAGAGAGGTGTACCTAATAAAGGGGTCAGTGGGTATATATAGTGACTAGAGAGGTGTACCTAATAAAGTGGTCAGTGAGTATATATATATATATCTATATAAAGTGACTAGAGAGGTGTACCTAATAAAGGGGTCAGTGGGTATATATAGAGTCTGACTAGAGAGGTGTACCTAATAAAGGGGGTCAGTGGGTATATATAGAGTCTGACTAGAGAGGTGTACCTAATAAAGTGGTCAGTGGGTATATATATAGTGACTAGAGAGGTGTACCTAATAAAGTGGTCAGTGGGTATATATAGAGTCTGACTAGAGAGGTGTACCTAATAAAGGGGTCAGTGAGTATATATAGAGTCTGACTAGAGAGGTGTACCTAATAAAGGGGTCAGTGAGTATATATAGTGACTAGAGAGGTTGTACCTAATAAAGGGGTCAGTGAGTATATATAGAGTCTGACTAGAGAGGAGTACCTAATAAAGTGGTCAGTGAGTATATATAGAGTCTGACTAGAGAGGTGTACCTAATAAAGGGGTCAGTGAGTATATATAGAGTCTGACTAGAGAGGAGTACCTAATAAAGTGGTCAGTGAGTATATATAGTTATTAGAGAGGTGTACCTAATAAAGGGGTCAGTGGGTATATATAGTGACTAGAGAGGTGTACCTAATAAAGGGGTCAGTGGGTATATATAGTGACTAGAGAGGTGTACCTAATAAAGTGGTCAGTGGGTATATATATATAGTGACTAGAGAGGTGTACCTAATAAAGTGGTCAGTGGGTATATATATAGTAACTAGAGAAGTGTACCTAATAAAGTGGTCAGTGAGTATATATAGTGACTAGAGAGGTGTACCTAATAAAGTGGTCAGTGAGTATATATAGAGTCTGACTAGAGAGGTGTACCTAATAAAGGGGTCAGTGGGTATATAGTGACTAGAGAGGTGTACCTAATAAGTGGTCAGTGAGTATATATATATATATATAAAGTGACTAGAGAGGTGTACCTAATAAAGGGGTCAGTGGGTATATATAGAGTCTGACTAGAGAGGTGTACCTAATAAAGGGGTCAGTGGGTATATATAGAGTCTGACTAGAGAGGTGTACCTAATAAAGTGGTCAGTGGGTATATATATAGTGACTAGAGAGGTGTACCTAATAAAGTGGTCAGTGAGTATATATAGAGTCTGACTAGAGAGGTGTACCTAATAAAGGGGTCAGTGAGTATATATAGTGACTAGAGAGGTGTACCTAATAAAGTGGTCAGTGAGTATATATAGAGTCTGACTAGAGAGGTGTACCTAATAAAGGGGTCAGTGGGTATATATAGTGACTAGAGAGGTGTACCTAATAGTGGTCAGTGAGTATATTTAGTGACTAGAGAGGTGTACCTAATAAAGGGGTCAGTGAGTATATATAGTGACTAGAGAGGTGTACCTAATAAAGTGGTCAGTGAGTATATATAGTGACTAGAGAGGTGTACCTAATAAAGTAGTCAGTGAGTATATATAGTGACTAGAGAGGTGTACCTAATAAAGGGGTCAGTGAGTATATATAGAGTCTGACTAGAGAGGTGTACCTAATAAGGGGGTCAGTGAGTATATATAGTGACTAGAGAGGTGTACCTAATAAAGGGGTCAGTGAGTATATATAGAGTCTGACTAGAGAGGTGTACCTAATAAAGTGGTCAGTGAGTATATATATATATAGTGACTAGAGAGGTGTACCTATAAAGTGGTCAGTGAGTATATATAGTGACTAGAGAGGTGTACCTATAGTGGTCAGTGGGTATATATAGTGACTAGAGAGGTGTACCTAATAAAGTGGTCAGTGGGTATATATAGTGACTAGAGAGGTGTACCTAATAAAGTGGTCAGTGAGTATATATAGTTATTAGAGAGGTGTACCTAATAAAGGGGTCAGTGGGTATATATAGTGACTAGAGAGGTGTACCTAATAAAGGGGTCAGTGGGTATATATAGTGACTAGAGAGGTGTACCTAATAAAGTGGTCAGTGAGTATATATAGTGACTAGAGAGGTGTACCTAATAAAGGGGTCAGTGGGTATATATAGTGACTAGAGAGGTGTACCTAATAAAGGGGTCAGTGAGTATATATAGTGACTAGAGAGGTGTACCTAATAAAGGGGTCAGTGGGTATATATAGTGACTAGAGAGGTGTACCCAATAAAGGGGTCAGTGGGTATATATAGTGACTAGAGAGGTGTACCTAATTAGTGGTCAGTGGGTATATATAGTGACTAGAGAGGTGTACCTGATAAAGTGGTCAGTGAGTATATATAGTTATTAGAGAGGTGTACCTAATAAAGGGGTCAGTGAGTATATATAGAGTCTGACTAGAGAGGTGTACCTAATAAAGTGGTCAGTGAGTATATATAGTGACTAGAGAGGTGTACCTAATAAAGTGGTCAGTGAGTATATATAGAGTCTGACTAGAGAGGTGTACCTAATAAAGGGGTCAGTGGGTATATATAGTGACTAGAGAGGTGTACCTAATAAAGTGGTCAGTGAAGTATATATAGTGACTAGAGAGGTGTACCTAATAGTGGTCAGTGGGTATATATAGTGACTAGAGAGGTGTACCTAATAAAGGGGTCAGTGAGTATATATAGTGACTAGAGAGGTGTACCTAATAAAGTGGTCAGTGAGTATATATAGAGTCTGACTAGAGAGGTGTACCTAATAAAGTGGTCAGTGAGTATATATAGTGACTAGAGAGGTGTACCTAATAAAGGGGTCAGTGGGTATATATATAGTGACTAGAGAGGTGTACCTAATAAAGTGGTCAGTGGGTATATATAGAGTCTGACTAGAGAGGTGTACCTAATAAAGTGGTCAGTGGGTATATATAGTGACTAGAGAGGTGTACCTAATAAAGTGGTCAGTGAGTATATATAGAGTCTGACTAGAGAGGTGTACCTAATAAAGGGGTCAGTGAGAATATATATATAGAGTCCGACTAGAGAGGTGTACCTAATAAAGTGGTCAGTGAGTATATATAGTGACTAGAGAGGTGTACCTAATAAAGTGGTCAGTGAGTATATATAGAGTCTGACTAGAGAGGTGTACCTAATAAAGTGGTCAGTGAGTATATATAGAGTCTGACTAGAGAGGTGTACCTAATAAAGTGGTCAATGAGTATATAAAGTGACTAGAGAGGTGTACCTAATAAAGTGGTCAGTGAGTATATATATATATATATAGTGACTAGAGAGGTGTACCTAATAAAGTGGTCAGTGAGTATATATAGTGACTAGAGAGGTGTACCTAATAAAGTGGTCAGTGAGTATATATAGTGACTAGAGAGGTGTACCTAATAAAGGGGTCAGTGAGTATATATAGAGTCTGACTAGAGAGGAGTACCTAATAAAGTGGTCAGTGAGTATATATAGAGTCTGACTAGAGAGGAGTACCTAATAAAGTGGTCAGTGAGTATATATAGAGTCTGACTAGAGAGGTGTACCTAATAAAGTGGTCAGTGAGTATATATAGTTATTAGAGAGGTGTACCTAATAAAGGGGTCAGTGGGTATATATAGTGACTAGAGAGGTGTACCTAATAAAGGGGTCAGTGGGTATATATAGTGACTAGAGAGGTGTACCTAATAAAGTGGTCAGTGGGTATATATATATAGTGACTAGAGAGGTGTACCTAATAAAGTGGTCAGTGGGTATATATATAGTAACTAGAGAAGTGTACCTAATAAAGTGGTCAGTGAGTATATATAGTGACTAGAGAGGTGTACCTAATAAAGTGGTCAGTGAGTATATATAGAGTCTGACTAGAGAGGTGTACCTAATAAAGGGGTCAGTGGGTATATATAGTGACTAGAGAGGTGTACCTAATAAAGTGGTCAGTGAGTATATATATATATATATAAAGTGACTAGAGAGGTGTACCTAATAAAGGGGTCAGTGGGTATATATAGAGTCTGACTAGAGAGGTGTACCTAATAAAGGGGTCAGTGGGTATATATAGAGTCTGACTAGAGAGGTGTACCTAATAAAGTGGTCAGTGGGTATATATATAGTGACTAGAGAGGTGTACCTAATAAAGTGGTCAGTGAGTATATATAGAGTCTGACTAGAGAGGTGTACCTAATAAAGGGGTCAGTGAGTATATATAGTGACTAGAGAGGTGTACCTAATAAAGTGGTCAGTGAGTATATATAGAGTCTGACTAGAGAGGTGTACCTAATAAAGGGGTCAGTGGATGGGTATATATAGTGACTAGAGAGGTGTACCTAATAGTGGTCAGTGAGTATATTTAGTGACTAGAGAGGTGTACCTAATAAAGGGGTCAGTGAGTATATATAGTGACTAGAGAGGTGTACCTAATAAAGTGGTCAGTGAGTATATATAGTGACTAGAGAGGTGTACCTAATAAAGTAGTCAGTGAGTATATATAGTGACGAGGTGTACCTAATAAAGTAGTCAGTGAGTATATATAGTGACTAGAGAGGTGTACCTAATAAAGTGGTCAGTGAGTATATATAGAGTCTGACTAGAGAGGTGTACCTAATAAAGGGGTCAGTGAGTATATATAGAGTCTGACTAGAGAGGTGTACCTAATAAAGGGGTCAGTGAGTATATATAGTGACTAGAGAGGGTGTACCTAATAAAGGGGTCAGTGAGTATATATAGAGTCTGACTAGAGAGGTGTACCTAATAAAGTGGGTCAGTGAGTATATATATATATAGTGACTAGAGAGGTTGTACCTAATAAAGTGGTCAGTGAGTATATATAGTGACTAGAGAGGTGTACCTAATAGTGGTCAGTGGGTATATATAGTGACTAGAGAGGTGTACCTAATAAAGTGGTCAGTGGGTATATATAGTGACTAGAGAGGTGTACCTAATAAAGTGGTCAGTGAGTATATATAGTTATTAGAGAGGTGTACCTAATAAAGGGGTCAGTGGGTATATATAGTGACTAGAGAGGTGTACCTAATAAAGGGGTCAGTGGGTATATATAGTGACTAGAGAGGTGTACCTAATAAAGTGGTCAGTGAGTATATATAGTGACTAGAGAGGTGTACCTAATAAAGGGGTCAGTGGGTATATATAGTGACTAGAGAGGTGTACCTAATAAAGGGGTCAGTGGGTATATATAGTGACTAGAGAGGTGTACCTAATAAAGGGGTCAGTGAGTATATATAGTGACTAGAGAGGTGTACCTAATAAAGGGGTCAGTGGGTATATATAGTGACTAGAGAGGTGTACCCAATAAAGGGGTCAGTGGGTATATATAGTGACTAGAGAGGTGTACCTAATAGTGGTCAGTGGGTATATATAGTGACTAGAGAGGTGTACCTGATAAAGTGGTCAGTGAGTATATATAGTTATTAGAGAGGTGTACCTAATAAAGGGGTCAGTGAGTATATATAGAGTCTGACTAGAGAGGTGTACCTAATAAAGTGGTCAGTGAGTATATATAGTGACTAGAGAGGTGTACCTAATAAAGTGGTCAGTGAGTATATATAGAGTCTGACTAGAGAGGTGTACCTAATAAAGGGGTCAGTGGGTATATATAGTGACTAGAGAGGTGTACCTAATAAAGTGGTCAGTGAGTATATATAGTGACTAGAGAGGTGTACCTAATAGTGGTCAGTGGGTATATATAGTGACTAGAGAGGGTGTACCTAATAAAGGGGTCAGTGAGTATATATAGTGACTAGAGAGGTGTACCTAATAGTGGTCAGTGAGTATATATAGTGACTAGAGAGGTGTACCTAATAAAGTGGTCAGTGAGTATATATAGAGTCTGACTAGAGAGGTGTACCTAATAAAGTGGTCAGTGAGTATAATATAGTGACTAGAGAGGTGTACCTAATAAAGTGGTCAGTGAGTATATATAGTGACTAGAGAGGTGTACCTAATAAAGTGGTCAGTGAGTATATATAGAGTCTGACTAGAGAGGTGTACCTAATAAAGTGGTCAGTGAGTATATATAGTGACTAGAGAGGTGTACCTAATAAAGGGGTCAGTGAGTATATATAGTGACTAGAGAGGTGTACCTAATAAAGGGGTCAGTGAGTATATATAGTGACTAGAGAGGTGTACCTAATAAAGGGGTCAGTGAGTATATATAGTGACTAGAGAGGTGTACCTAATAAAGTGGTCAGTGAGTATATATAGAGTCTGACTAGAGAGGTGTACCTAATAAAGTGGTCAGTGAGTATATATAGTGACTAGAGAGGTGTACCTAATAAAGTGGTCAGTGAGTATATATAGTGACTAGAGAGGTGTACCTAATAAAGTGGTCAGTGAGTATATATAGTGACTAGAGAGGTGTACCTAATAAAGGGGTCAGTGGGTATATATATAGTGACTAGAGAGGTGTACCTAATAAAGTGGTCAGTGGGTATATATAGAGTCTGACTAGAGAGGTGTACCTAATAAAGTGGTCAGTGGGTATATATAGTGACTAGAGAGGTGTACCTAATAAAGTGGTCAGTGAGTATATATAGAGTCTGACTAGAGAGGTGTACCTAATAAAGGGGTCAGTGAGAATATATATATAGAGTCCGACTAGAGAGGTGTACCTAATAAAGTGGTCAGTGAGTATATATAGTGACTAGAGAGGTGTACCTAATAAAGTGGTCAGTGAGTGTATATATAGAGTCTGACTAGAGAGGTGTACCTAATAAAGTGGTCAGTGAGTATATATAGAGTCTGACTAGAGAGGTGTACCTAATAAAGTGGTCAATGAGTATATAAAGTGACTAGAGAGGTGTACCTAATAAAGTGGTCAGTGAGTATATATATATATATATAGTGACTAGAGAGGTGTACCTAATAAAGTGGTCAGTGAGTATATATAGTGACTAGAGAGGTGTACCTAATAAAGTGGTCAGTGAGTATATATAGTGACTAGAGAGGTGTACCTAATAAAGGGGTCAGTGAGTATATATAGAGTCTGACTAGAGAGGTGTACCTAATAAAGTGGTCAGTGAGTATATATATATATATATATAGTGACTAGAGAGGTGTACCTAATAAAGGGGTCAGTGGGTATATATAGAGTCTGACTAGAGAGGTGTACCTAATAAAGGGGTCAGTGGGTATATATAGAGTCTGACTAGAGATGTGTACCTAATAAAGGGGTCAGTGGGTATATATAGTGACTAGAGAGGTGTACCTAATAAAGTGGTCAGTGGGTATATATATAGTGACTAGAGAGGTGTACCTAATAAAGTGGTCAGTGAGTATATATAGTGACTAGAGAGGTGTACCTAATAAAGTGGTCAGTGGGTATATATAGTGACTAGAGAGGTGTACCTAATAAAGTGGTCAGTGGGTATATATATAGTGACTAGAGAGGTGTACCTAATAAAAGTGGTCAGTGAGTATATATAGTGACTAGAGAGGTGTACCTAATAAAGTGGTCAGTGAGTATATATAGTGACTAGAGAGGTGTACCTAATAAAGTGGTCAGTGGGTATATATAGTGACTAGAGAGGTGTACCTAATAAAGGGGTCAGTGAGTATATATAGTA
>NW_026609288.1:0-5000 GCF_029499605.1 Hyla sarda
TGTATATAGAGGAGGAGACATCACTGCTATGTGGTATATAGAGGAGGAGACATCACTGCTATGTGGTATATAGATGTATATAGAGGAGGAGACATCACTGCTATGTGGTATATAGATGTATATAGAGGAGGAGACATCACTGCTATGTGGTATATAGATGTATATAGAGGAGGAGACATCACTGCTATGTGGTATATAGATGTATATAGAGGAGGAGACATCACTGCTATGTGGTATATAGATGTATATAGAGGAGGAGACATCACTGCTATGTGGTATATAGATGTATATAGAGGAGACATCACTGCTATGTGGTATATAGATGTATATATAGGAGGAGACATCACTGCTATGTGGTATATAGATGTATATAGAGGAGGAGACATCACTGCTATGTGGTATATAGATGTATATAGAGAGAGACATCACTGCTATGTGGTATATAGATGTATATAGAGGAGGAGACATCACTGCTATGTGGTATATAGATGTATATAGAGGAGGAGACATCACTGCTATGTGGTATATAGATTTATATAGAGGAGGAGACATCACTGCTATGTGGTATATAGAGGAGGAGACATCACTGCTATGTGGTATATAGATGTATATAGAGGAGGAGACATCACTGCTATGTGGTATATAGATGTATATAGAGGAGGAGACATCACTGCTATGTGGTATATAGATGTATATAGAGGAGGAGACATCACTGCTATGTGGTATATAGATGTATATAGAGGAGGAGACATCACTGCTATGTGGTATACAGATGTATATAGAGGAGGAGACATCACTGCTATGTGGTATATAGAGGAGGAGACATCACTGCTATGTGGTATATAGATGTATATAGAGGAGGAGACATCACTGCTATGTGGTATATAGAGGAGGAGACATCACTGCTATGTGGTATATAGATGTATATAGAGGAGGAGACATCACTGCTATGTGGTATATAGATGTATATAGATGTATATAGAGGAGGAGACATCACTGCTATGTGGTATATAGAGGAGGAGACATCACTGCTATGTGGTATATAGATGTATATAGAGGAGACATCACTGCTATGTGGTATATAGATGTATATAGAGGAGACATCACTGCTATGTGGTATATAGATGTATATAGAGGAGGAGACATCACTGCTATGTGGTATATAGATGTATATAGAGGAGGAGACATCACTGCTATGTGGTATATAGATGTATATAGAGGAGGAGACATCACTGCTATGTGGTATATAGAGGAGGAGACATCACTGCTATGTGGTATACAGATGTATATAAAGGAGGAGACATCACTGCTATGTGGTATATAGATGTATATAGAGGAGGAAACATCACTGCTATGTGGTATATAGATGTATATAGAGGAGGAGACATCACTGCTATGTGGTATATAGATGTATATAGAGGAGGAGACATCACTGCTATGTGGTATACAGATGTATATAGAGGAGGAGACATCACTGCTATGTGGTATATAGAGGAGGAGACATCACTGCTATGTGGTATATAGATGTATATAGAGGAGGAAACATCACTGCTATGTGGTATATAGATGTATATAGAGGAGGAGACATCACTGCTATGTGGTATATAGATGTATATAGAGGAGGAGACATCACTGCTATGTGGTATATAGATGTATATAGGGGAGGAGACATCACTGCTATGTGGTATATAGAGGAGGAGACATCACTGCTATGTGGTATATAGATGTATATAGAGGAGGAGACATCACTGCTATGTGGTATACAGATGTATATAGAGGAGGAGACATCACTGCTATGTGGTATATAGATGTATATAGAGGAGGAGACATCACTGCTATGTGGTATACAGATGTATATAGAGGAGGAGACATCACTGCTATGTGGTATACAGATGTATATAGAGGAGGAGACATCACTGCTATGTGGTATATAGATGTATATAGAGGAGGAGACATCACTGCTATGTGGTATATAGATGTATATAGAGGAGGAGACATCACTGCTATGTGGTATACAGATGTATATAGAGGAGGAGACATCACTGCTATGTGGTATACAGATGTATATAGAGGAGGAGACATCACTGCTATGTGGTATATAGATGTATATAGAGGAGGAGACATCACTGCTATGTGGTATATAGATGTATATAGAGGAGGAGACATCACTGCTATGTGGTATATAGATGTATATAGAGGAGGAGACATCACTGCTATGTGGTATACAGATGTATATAGAGGAGGAGACATCACTGCTATGTGGTATATAGATGTATATAGAGGAGGAGACATCACTGCTATGTGGTATATAGATGTATATAGAGGAGGAGACATCACTGCTATGTGGTATATAGAGGAGGAGACATCACTGCTATGTGGTATATAGATGTATATAGAGGAGGAGACATCACTGCTATGTGGTATATAGATGTATATAGAGGAGGAGACATCACTGCTATGTGGTATACAGATGTATATAGAGGAGGAGACATCACTGCTATGTGGTATACAGATGTATATAGAGGAGGAGACATCACTGCTATGTGGTATATAGATGTATATAGAGGAGGAGACATCACTGCTATGTGGTATATAGATGTATATAGAGGAGGAGACATCACTGCTATGTGGTATATAGATGTATATAGAGGAGACATCACTGCTATGTGGTATATAGATGTATATAGAGGAGACATCACTGCTATGTGGTATATAGATGTATATAGAGGAGGAGACATCACTGCTATGTGGTATACAGATGTATATAGAGGAGGAGACATCACTGCTGTGTGGTATATAGATGTATATAGAGGAGGAGACATCACTGCTATGTGGTATATAGAGGAGGAGACATCACTGCTATGTGGTATATAGATGTATATAGAGGAGGAGACATCACTGCTATGTGGTATATAGATGTATATAGAGGAGACATCACTGCTATGTGGTATATAGATGTATATAGAGGAGGAGACATCACTGCTATGTGGTATACAGATGTATATAGAGGAGGAGACATCACTGCTGTGTGGTATATAGATGTATATAGAGGAGGAGACATCACTGCTATGTGGTATATAGATGTATATAGAGGAGGAGACATCACTGCTATGTGGTATATAGAGGAGGAGACATCACTGCTATGTGGTATATAGATGTATATAGAGGAGGAGACATCACTGCTATGTGGTATATAGATGTATATAGAGGAGACATCACTGCTATGTGGTATACAGATGTATATAGATGAGGAGACATCACTGCTATGTGGTATATAGATGTATATAGAGGAGGAGACATCACTGCTATGTGGTATATAGATGTATATAGAGGAGACATCACTGCTATGTGGTATATAGATGTATATAGAGGAGGAGACATCACTGCTATGTGGTATATAGATGTATATAGAGGAGGAGACATCACTGCTATGTGGTATACAGATGTATATAGAGGAGGAGACATCACTGCTATGTGGTATATAGAGGAGGAGACATCACTGCTATGTGGTATATAGATGTATATAGAGGAGGAGACATCACTGCTATGTGGTATACAGATGTACATAGATGCAGTTTACAGGTGTATATACAGGAGGTGACGTCACACAGTCGCCGTATATAGCGGCTCGTACACACCTTGCGGTCCAGACGCACAGTGAACACCTCCCCGGGACCCAGCGGTCGGGCACTCAGCACTAGGCCTTGGTTGAACTCCTGAGCCGGTTGTTTTCTGGTCGCCGTTCGGTTCCCGTTGCTCAGGACAACCAGCTTACCGGTGCGGGGGTGCAGCTCCGCCATATCGCCGCCTCACGGCACCTGCGCCGGCGCTTTACGGCGTCACCAGGGAGACGAGTCTGACAGAAGCCGCCGGAAGTGCTTCATGGTTGGCAGAACCCGTGAGAACGGAAACTTGCTGTGTTTGTCGGAAGTTGCTCCGGTTGGCTGAGGCTCACTGTGGTTGGCGGAAGCTCGCTGTGGTTGGCGGAAGCTGGCTTTGATTGGCGGAAGCTTGCTGTGGTTGGCGGAAGTTCTCTTTGATTGGCTGGGATTGTGTCATAAACGTCTCTGCCAGGAGCATGGTGGGCGGTGTTCTGAGTGGTTGGTGTTGTGGGCGGGGTTTCGTGGTGCTTGACGGGAGGTGGGGAATTCCCAACACGAGGAGAACGGAAGGTCCGGCGGCGGAAACCGAGAAAAGGTGACAACACCCCTCCCCCCCCCTCTGTTTATTTTTTATATATACTGTCTACTACTCTGTATATATACTGCCCTCCTATATATATATACTGTCTACTACTCTGTGTATATACTGCCCTCTATATATACTGTTTACTACTCTGTGTATATACTGCCCTCCTATATATATACTGTCTACTACTCTGTATATACTGCCCTCCTATATATATATTGTCTACTACTCTGTGTATATACTGCCCTCCTATATATACTGTCTACTACTCTGTGTATATACTGCCCTCCTATATATACTGTCTACTACTCTGTATATATACTGCCCTCTATATATACTGTCTACTACTCTGTATGTATATACTGCCCTCCTATATATACTGTCTACTACTCTGTATATATACTGCCCTCTATATATACTGTCTACTACTCTGTATATATACTGCCCTCCTATATATACTGTCTACTACTCTGTGTATATACTGCCCTCCTATATATATACTGTCTACTACTCTGTATATATACTGCCCTCCTATATATACTGTCTACTACTCTGTATATATACTGCCCTCCTATATATACTGTCTACTACTCTGTATATATACTGCCCTCCTATATATACTGTCTACTACTCTGTATATATACTGCCCTCCTATATATACTGTCTACTACTCTGTATATATACTGCCCTCCTATATATACTGTCTACTACTCTGTATATATACTGCCCTCCTATATATACTGTCTACTACTCTGTGTATATATACTGCCCTCCTATATATACTGTCTACTACTCTGTATATATATACTGCC
>NW_026609288.1:15000-35951 GCF_029499605.1 Hyla sarda
GTATATACTGCCCTCCTATATATACTGTCTACTACTCTGTGTATATACTGCCCTCCTATATATACTGTCTACTTCTCTGTGTATATATACTGCCCTCCTATATATACTGTCTACTACTCTGTGTATATATATATATATATATATATATATATACACTGCCCTCTATATATACTGTCTACTACTCTGTGTATATACTGCCATCTCTATATACTGTCTACTACTCTGTATATATATACTGCCCTCTATATATACTGTCTACTACTCTGTATATATACTGCCCTCTATATATACTGTCTACTACTCTGTGTATATACTGCCCTCTATATATACTGTCTACTACTCTGTGTATATACTGCCCTCCTATATATACTGTCTACTACTCTGTATATATATACTGCCCTCTATATATACTGTCTACTACTCTGTATATATACTGCCCTCTATATATACTGTCTACTACTCTGTATATATATACTGCCCTCTATATATACTGTCTACTACTCTGTGTATATACTGCCCTCTATATATACTGTCTACTACTCTGTGTATATACTGCTCTCTATATATACTGTCTACTACTCTGTGTATATACTGCCCTCCTATATATACTGTCTACTTCTCTGTGTATATACTGCCCTCCTATATATACTGTCTACTACTCTGTGTATATACTGCCCTCCTATATATACTGTCTACTACTCTGTATATATACTGCCCTCCTATATATACTGTCTACTTCTCTGTGTATATATACTGCCCTCCTATATATACTGTCTACTACTCTGTATATATACTGCCCTCCTATATATACTGTCTACTACTCTGTATATATACTGCCCTCCTATATATATACTGTCTACTACTCTGTATATATACTGCCCTCCTATATATATACTGTCTACTACTCTGTATATATACTGCCCTATATATACTGTCTACTACTCTGTATATATACTGCCCTCCTATATATACTGTCTACTACTCTGTATATATACTGCCCTCTATATATACTGTCTACTTCTCTGTGTATATATACTGCCCTCCTATATATACTGTCTACTTCTCTGTGTATATACTGCCCTCCTATATATACTGTCTACTACTCTGTGTATATACTGCCCTCCTATATATACTGTCTACTACTCTGTATATATACTGCCCTCCTATATATACTGTCTACTTCTCTGTGTATATATACTGCCCTCCTATATATACTGTCTACTACTCTGTATATATACTGCCCTCCTATATATACTGTCTACTACTCTGTATATATACTGCCCTCCTATATATATACTGTCTACTACTCTGTATATATACTGCCCTCCTATATATATACTGTCTACTACTCTGTATATATACTGCCCTATATATACTGTCTACTACTCTGTATATATACTGCCCTCCTATATATACTGTCTACTACTCTGTATATATACTGCCCTCTATATATACTGTCTACTACTCTGTGTATATACTGCCCTCCTATATATACTGTCTACTACTCTGTGTATATATACTGTCTACTACTCTGTGTATATATACTGCCCTCCTATATATACTGTCTACTACTCTGTGTATATACTGCCCTCTATATATACTGTCTACTACTCTGTGTATATACTGCCCTCCTATATATACTGTCTACTTCTCTGTGTATATATACCGCCCTCCTATATACTGTCTACTACTCTGTGTATATATACTGCCCTCCTATATATACTGTCTACTTTGTGTATATACTGCCCTCCTATATATACTGTCTACTTCTCTGTGTATATATACCGCCCTCCTATATATACTGTCTACTACTCTGCATATATACTGCCCTCCTATATATACTGTCTACTACTCTGTATATATACTGCCCTCCTATATATACTGTCTACTTCTCTGTGTATATACTGCCCTCCTACATATACTGTCTACTAC
This sequence comes from Hyla sarda, assembly GCF_029499605.1. Taxonomy (NCBI): domain Eukaryota; kingdom Metazoa; phylum Chordata; class Amphibia; order Anura; family Hylidae; genus Hyla; species Hyla sarda. The sequence continues at coordinate 16,933 of NW_026609288.1, forward strand.
TCTGTATATACTGCCCTCCTATATATACTGTCTACTACTCTGTGTATATACTGCCCTCCTATATATACTGTCTACTACTCTGTGTATATACTGCCCTCCTATATATACTGTCTACTACTCTGTATATACTGCCCTCCTATATATACTGTCTACTACTCTGTATATATACTGCCCTCCTATATATACTGTCTACTACTCTGTGTATATACTGCCCTCCTATATATACTGTACTACTCTGTATATATACTGCCCTCCTATATATACTGTCTACTACTCTGTGTATATACTGCCCTCTATATATACTGTCTACTACTCTGTATATACTGCCCTCCTATATATACTGTCTACTACTCTGTATATATACTGCCCTCCTATATATACTGTCTACTACTCTGTATATATACTGCCCTCCTATATATACTGTACTACTCTGTGTATATACTGCCCTCCTATATATACTGTCTACTTCTCTGTGTATATACTGCCCTCCTATATATACTGTCTACTACTCTGTATATATACTGCCCTCCTATATATATACTGTCTACTACTCTGTATATATACACTGCTCTCTATATATACTGTCTACTACTCTGTGTATATACTGCCCTCCTATATATACTGTCTACTACTCTGTGTATATACTGCCCACTACTCTGTGTATATACTGCCCTCCTATATATACTGTCTACTACTCTGTGTATATATACTGTCTACTACTCTGTGTATATATACTGCCCTCCTATATATACTGTCTACTACTCTGTGTATATACTGCCCTCTATATATACTGTCTACTACTCTGTGTATATACTGCCCTCCTATATATACTGTCTACTTCTCTGTGTATATACTGCCCTCCTATATATACTGTCTACTACTCTGTATATACTGCCCTCCTATATATACTGTCTACTTCTCTGTGTATATTCTGCCCTCCTATATATACTGTCTACTACTCTGTGTATATACTGCCCTCTATATATATTGTCTACTACTCTATGTATATACTGCCTTCCTATATATACTGTCTACTACTCTGTGTATATATACCGCCCTCCTATATTTACTGTCTACTACTCTGTGTATATACTGCCCTCCTATATATACTGTCTACTTCTCTGTGTATATATACTGCCTTCCTATATATACTGTCTACTACTCTGTGTATATACTGCCCTCCTATATATACTGTCTACTACTCTGTGTATATACTGCCCTCCTATATATACTGTCTACGTCTCTGTGTATATACTGCCCTATATATATATATATATATATATATATATATACTGTCTACTTCTCTGTGTATATACTACCCTCCTATATATACTGTCTACTACTCTGTATATACTGCCCTCCTATATATACTGTCTACGTCTCTGTGTATATACTGCCCTATATATATATATATATATATATATATATACTGTCTACTTCTCTGTGTATATACTACCCTCCTATATATACTGTCTACTTCTCTGTGTATATACTGCCCTCCTATATATTCTGTCTACTACTCTGTATATACTGCCCTCCTATATATACTGTCTACTTCTCTGTGTATACACTGCCCTCCTATATACTGTCTACTACTCTGTGTATATACTGCCCTCCTATATATACTGTCTACTTCTCTGTGTATATATACTGCCTTCCTATATATACTGTCTACTACTCTGTGTATTATATACTGCCCTCCTATATATACTGTCTACTACTCTGTGTATATACTGCCCTCCTATATATACTGTCTACTTCTCTGTGTATATACTGCCCTCCTATATATACTGTCTACTACTCTGTGTATATACTGCCCTCCTATATATACTGTCTACTACTCTGTGTATATACTGCCCTCCTATATATACTGTCTACTACTCTGTGTATATACTGCCCTCCTATATATACTGTCTACTACTCTGTGTATATACTGCCCTCCTATATATACTGTCTACTACTCTGTGTATATACTGCCCTCTATATATACTGTCTACTTCTCTGTGTATATATACTGCCCTCTATATATACTGTCTACTACTCTGTATATATATATATATATATATATATATATATATATATATACACTGCCCTCTATATATACTGTCTACTACTCTGTGTATATACTGCCATCTCTATATACTGTCTACTACTCTGTATATATATACTGCCCTCTATATATACTGTCTACTACTCTGTATATATACTGCCCTCTATATATACTGTCTACTACTGTGTATATACTGCCCTCTATATATACTGTCTACTACTCTGTGTATATACTGCCCTCCTATATATACTGTCTACTACTCTGTATATATATACTGCCCTCTATATATACTGTCTACTACTCTGTATATATACTGCCCTCTATATATACTGTCTACTACTCTGTATATATATATACTGCCCTCCTATATATACTGTCTACTACTCTGTGTATATACTGCCCTCTATATATACTGTCTACTACTCTGTGTATATACTGCTCTCTATATATACTGTCTACTACTCTGTGTATATACTACCCTCTATATATACTGTCTACTACTCTGTGTATATACTGCCCTCTATATATACTGTCTACTACTCTGTGTATATACTGCTCTCTATATATACTGTCTACTACTCTGTGTATATACTACCCTCTATATATACTGTCTACTTCTCTGTGTATATATACTGCCCTCCTATATATACTGTCTACTTCTCTGTGTATATACTGCCCTCCTATATATACTGTCTACTACTCTGTGTATATACTGCCCTCCTATATATACTGTCTACTACTCTGTATATATACTGCCCTCCTATATATACTGTCTACTACTCTGTATATATACTGCCCTCCTATATATATACTGTCTACTACTCTGTGTATATACTGCCCTCCTATATATACTGTCTACTACTCTGTATATATACTGCCCTCCTATATATACTGTCTACTACTCTGTATATATACTGCCCTCTATATATACTGTCTACTACTCTGTATATATATACTGCCCTCCTATATATACTGTCTACTACTCTGTGTATATACTGCCCTCTATATATACTGTCTACTACTCTGTGTATATACTGCCCTCTATATATACTGTCTACTACTCTGTGTATATACTGCCCTCCTATATATACTGTCTACTACTCTGTGTATATACTGCCCTCCTATATATACTGTCTACTACTCTGTGTATATATACTGTCTACTACTCTGTGTATATATACTGCCCTCTATATATACTGTCTACTACTCTGTGTATATACTGCCCTCCTATATATACTGTCTACTTCTCTGTGTATATATACCGCCCTCCTATATACTGTCTACTACTCTGTGTATATATACTGCCCTCCTATATATACTGTCTACTTCTCTGTGTATATACTGCCCTCCTATATATACTGTCTACTTCTCTGTGTATATATACTGCCCTCCTATATATACTGTCTACTTCTCTGTGTATATATATACTGCCCTCCTATATATACTGTCTACTACTCTGTATATATACTGCCCTCCTATATATATACTGTCTACTACTCTGCATATATACTGCCCTCCTATATATACTGTCTACTACTCTGTATATATACTGCCCTCCTATATATACTGTCTACTTCTCTGTGTATATACTGCCCTCCTATATATACTGTCTACTACTCTGTATATACTGCCCTCCTATATATACTGTCTACTACTCTGTATATACTGCCCTCCTATATATACTGTCTACTACTCTGTGTATATACTGCCCTCCTATATATACTGTCTACTACTCTGTGTATATACTGCCCTCCTATATATACTGTCTACTACTCTGTGTATATACTGCCCTCCTATATATACTGTCTACTACTCTGTATATACTGCCCTCCTATATATACTGTCTACTACTCTGTATATATACTGCCCTCCTATATATACTGTCTACTACTCTGTGTACATACTGCCCTCCTATATATACTGTACTACTCTGTATATATACTGCCCTCCTATATATACTGTACTACTCTGTATATATACTGCCCTCCTATATATACTGTCTACTACTCTGTGTATATACTGCCCTCCTATATATACTGTACTACTCTGTATATATACTGCCCTCCTATATATACTGTCTACTACTCTGTGTATATATATACTGCCCTCTATATATACTGTCTACTACTCTGTATATATACTGCCCTCTATATATACTGTCTACTACTCTGTATATATACTGCCCTCCTATATATACTGTCTACTACTCTGTGTATATACTGCCCTCCTATATATACTGTACTACTCTGTGTATATACTGCCCTCCTATATATACTGTCTACTACTCTGTGTATATACTGCCCTCCTATATATACTGTACTACTCTGTGTATATACTGCCCTCCTATATATACTGTCTACTACTCTGTGTATATACTGCCATCTCTATATATACTGTCTACTACTCTGTGTATATACTGCCCTCCTATATATACTGTCTACTACTCTGTATATATACTGCCCTCCTATATATACTTTCTACTACTCTGTATATATATATATATATACTGCCCTCCTATATATACTTTCTACTTCTCTGTGTATATACTGCCCTCCTATATATACTGTCTACTACTCTGTATATATACTGCCCTCCTATATATACTTTCTACTTCTCTGTGTATATACTGCCCTCTGTCTGTCTCACTGATCCTCTCTTGATTCCGGCAGGAGGCAGACGCTGTTCGGGGTTATTTTTTAGTTGGGGACGTCTAGTCAGTATTTCTCTCCCTTTCCTTTTTTGGGTGGGGGTCTCAGGGTCCCGGTCGGTGTTCACTGTTTCCCTATTTGTGAAGAAGGGGCCCAGACAACCAGTCATGTACTGTTAACCCCTTCTCGCTCATGGGTCTTGGTTCCTCTATTTTCCTGCCCGGCATGATGCAGGGGACTGAAGACTTCATAGGTACGTTTTCTCCGGATAAGGTGAGTGGCCCTCAGGTGCCGACACTCACTTCTCGGCTGCTTTCTCATTTACCCTCAGGTGCCGACACTCACTTCTCGGCTGCTTTCTCATTTACCCTCAGGCGCCGGCACTCGCTTCTCGGCTGCTTTCTCATTTACCCCCAGACGCGGTCACTCTCACTTCTCGGCTGCTTTCTCATTTACCCCCAGACGCGGTCACTCTCACTTCTCGGCTGCTTTCTCATTTACCCCCAGACGCGGTCACTCTCACTTCTCGGCTGCTTTCTCATTTACCCCCAGACGCGGTCACTCTCACTTCTCTGCTGCTTTCTCATTTACCCTCAGGCGCCGGCACTCGCTTCTCGGCTGCTTTCTCATTTACCCCCAGACGCGGTCACTCTCACTTCTCTGCTGCTTTCTCATTTACCCTCAGGCGCCGGCACTCACTTCTCGGCTGCTTTCTCATTTACCCCCAGACGCGGTCACTCTCACTTCTCTGCTGCTTTCTCATTTACCCTCAGGCGCTGGCACTCACTTCTCGGCTGCTTTCTCATTTACCCTCAGGCGCTGGCACTCACTTCTCGGCTGCTTTCTCATTTACCCCCAGACGCGGTCACTCTCACTTCTCTGCTGCTTTCTCATTTACCCTCAGGCGCCGGCACTCACTTCTCGGCTGCTTTCTCATTTACCCCCAGACGCGGTCACTCTCACTTCTCTGCTGCTTTCTCATTTACCCTCAGGCGCCGGCACTCTCACTTCTCGGCTGCTTTCTCATTTGCCCCCAGGCGCCGGCACTCACTTCTCTGCTGCTTTCTCATTTGCCCCCAGGCGCCGTCCCTCTCCCTTCTCGGCTGCTTTCTCATTTGCCCTCAGGCGCCGGCACTCACTTCTCGGCTGCTTTCTCATTTACCCCCAGGCGCCGGCACTCACTTCTCGGCTGCTTTCTCATTTGCCCTCAGGCGCTGGCACTCACTTCTCGGCTGCTTTCTCATTTGCCCTCAGGCGCCGGCACTCGCTTCTCGGCTGCTTTCTCATTTACCCCCAGACGCGGTCACTCTCACTTCTCTGCTGCTTTCTCATTTACCCTCAGGCGCCGGCACTCTCACTTCTCGGCTGCTTTCTCATTTACCCCCAGGTGCCGGCACTCACTTCTCGGCTGCTTTCTCATTTACCCCCAGGCGCCGGCACTCTCACTTCTCGGCTGCTTTCTCATTTACCCCCAGACGCCGTCACTCTCACTTCTCGGCTGCTTTCTCATTTACCCTCAGGCGCCGGCACTCTCACTTCTCGGCTGCTTTCTCATTTACCCCCAGACGCCGTCACTCACTTCTCGGCTGCTTTCTCGTTTACCCCCAGGCGCCGGTGCTTTGCTCACATCTCGTATCATGCGAGCGGAGCGCTGCTTTCATTTTCTCCCCTCTCCTGTCGGCAGTGACGTTCGTGCTGCCCTCGGCCCCCACTTTTCCTCCCAGCTTTATTATAAGTATTCGCCGGCTATCTGTGGGGATAATTTCATTTAAGGCCGCGGGCTGCTTCTGGCATTTAGCCCCCGCCCCCTGCCAGCCAGCTGGACTTGCTACAACGCGAATAAAGGGGGTGGCTTCCTCCAATCAGCGCACGCGGCGGTCCCCGCTCAGCCAATAAGAGACAACCTGCCTCTGTTCAGACCCTGTTGCCTCACTGGCCAGTTCTGCTCCTCCCCTTACGGTTCTCCTCTCTCTCCTTCAGACCGGAGTTCTCTCCTCACAGCGACTGCTTTCTGCAGGGGACACAGACCACGGGTGACACCTTCTCAACTTACATATATATTTTATTTCTGTCCGAACCCAGAACTGTTCTCCCCTCTAGTCAGGTATCAGGGGGCTTACTCACCTATTATGTCTAAGGCTCCTTGGCCTCCTCCTCCTCCTCCTCCCTGTCCTTGGCGGCGGCCTCCTCCTCTGTCCTTGGCGGCGGCCTCCTCCTCTGTCCTTGGCGGCGGCCTCCTCCTCTGTCCTTGGCGGCGGCCTCCTCCTCTGTCCTTGGCGGCGGCCTCCTCCTCTCTGTCCTTGGCGGCGGCCTCCTCCTCTCTGTCCTTGGCGGCCGCCTCCTCCTCCTCCTCTCTGTCCTTGGCGGCCTCCTCCTCCTCCTCCTCCTCCTCCTCCTCCTCCTCCTCCTCTGTCCTTGGCGGCCTTCTCCTCCTCCTCCTCCTCCTCTCTGTCCTTGGCGGCGGCCTCCTCCTCCTCCTCCTCCTCTCTGTCCTTGGCGGCGGCCTCCTCCTCCTCTCTGTCCTTGGCGGCGGCCGCCTCCTCCTCCTCTCTGTCCTTGGCGGCGGCCGCCTCCTCCTCCTCTCTGTCCTTGGCGGCGGCCGCCTCCTCCTCCTCCTCCTCTCTGTCCTTGGCGGCGGCCGCCTCCTCCTCCTCCTCTCTGTCCTTGGCGGCGGCCGCCTCCTCCTCCTCCTCTCTGTCCTTGGCGGCGGCCGCCTCCTCCTCCTCCTCTCTGTCCTTGGCGGCGGCCGCCTCCTCCTCCTCCTCTCTGTCCTTGGCGGCGGCCGCCTCCTCCTCCTCTCTGTCCTTGGCGGCGGCCGCCTCCTCCTCCTCTCTGTCCGCGGCGGCGGCCGCCTCCTCCTCCTCTCTGTCCGCGGCGGCGGCCGCCTCCTCCTCCTCTCTGTCCGCGGCGGCGGCCGCCTCCTCCTCCTCTCTGTCCGCGGCGGCGGCCGCCGCCTCCTCCTCCTCTCTGTCCGCGGCGGCGGCCGCCTCCTCCTCCTCCTCTCTGTCCGCGGCGGCGGCCGCCGCCTCCTCCTCCTCTCTGTCCGCGGCGGCGGCCGCCTCCTCCTCCTCCTCTCTGTCCGCGGCGGCGGCCGCCTCCTCCTCCTCCTCTCTGTCCGCGGCGGCGGCCGCCTCCTCCTCCTCCTCTCTGTCCGCGGCGGCGGCCGCCTCCTCCTCCTCCTCCTCTCTGTCCCGCGGCGGCGGCCGCCGCCTCCTCCTCCTCTCTGTCCGCGGCGGCGGCCGCCTCCTCCTCCTCCTCTCTGTCCGCGGCGGCGGCCGCCTCCTCCTCCTCCTCTCTGTCCGCGGCGGCGGCCGCCTCCTCCTCCTCCTCTCTGTCCGCGGCGGCGGCCGCCTCCTCCTCCTCCTCCTCTCTGTCCGCGGCGGCGGCCGCCTCCTCCTCCTCCTCCTCTCTGTCCGCGGCGGCGGCCGCCTCCTCCTCCTCCTCTCTGTCCGCGGCGGCGGCCGCCTCCTCCTCCTCCTCTCTGTCCGCGGCGGCGGCCGCCTCCTCCTCCTCCTCTCTGTCCGCGGCGGCGGCCGCCTCCTCCTCCTCCTCTCTGTCCGCGGCGGCGGCCGCCTCCTCCTCCTCCTCTGTCCGCGGCGGCGGCCGCCTCCTCCTCCCTCCTCTCTGTCCGCGGCGGCGGCCGCCTCCTCCTCCTCCTCTCTGTCCGCGGCGGCGGCCGCCTCCTCCTCCTCCTCTCTGTCCGCGGCGGCGGCCGCCTCCTCCTCCTCCTCTCTGTCCGCGGCGGCGGCCGCCTCCTCCTCCTCCTCTCTGTCCGCGGCGGCGGCCGCCTCCTCCTCCTCCTCTCTGTCCGCGGCGGCGGCCGCCTCCTCCTCCTCCTCTCTGTCCGCGGCGGCGGCCGCCTCCTCCTCCTCCTCCTCCTCCTCCTCTCTGTCCGCGGCGGCGGCCGCCTCCTCCTCCTCCTCCTCCTCTCTGTCCGCGGCGGCGGCCGCCTCCTCCTCCTCCTCCTCTCTGTCCGCGGCGGCGGCCGCCTCCTCCTCCTCCTCTCTGTCCGCGGCGGCGGCCGCCTCCTCCTCCTCCTCTCTGTCCGCGGCGGCGGCCGCCTCCTCCTCCTCCTCTCTGTCCGCGGCGGGCGGCCGCCTCCTCCTCCTCCTCTCTGTCCGCGGCGGCGGCCGCCTCCTCCTCCTCCTCTCTGTCCGCGGCGGCGGCCGCCTCCTCCTCCTCCTCTCTGTCCGCGGCGGCGGCCGCCTCCTCCTCCTCCTCCTCTCTGTCCGCGGCGGCGGCCGCCTCCTCCTCCTCTCCTCCTCCCTGTCCGCGGCGGCGGCCGCCTCCTCCTCCTCCTCCTCTCTGTCCGCGGCGGCGGCGGCCGCCTCCTCCTCCCTCCTCTCTGTCCGCGGCGGCGGCGGCCGCCTCCTCCTCCTCCTCTCTGTCCGCGGCGGCGGCCGCCTCCTCCTCCTCCTCCTCCTCCTCCTCCTCCTCCTCCTCTCTGTCCGCGGCGGCCGCCTCCTCCTCCTCCTCCTCCTCCTCCTCTCTGTCCGCGGCGGCGGCCGCCTCCTCCTCCTCCTCTCTGTCCGCGGCGGCGGCCGCCTCCTCCTCCTCCTCCTCCTCCTCTCTGTCCTTGGCGGCGGCCGCCTCCTCCTCCTCCTCTCTGTCCTTGGCGGCGCCGCCTCCTCCTCCTCCTCCTCCTCCTCTCTGTCCTTGGCGGCGGCCTCCTCCTCCTCTCTGTCCTTGGCGGCGGCCTCCTCCTCCTCCTCTCTGTCCTTGGCGGCGGCCGCCTCCTCTCTGTCCTTGGCGGCGGCCGCCTCCTCCTCCTCCTCCTCTCTGTCCTTGGCGGCGGCGGCGGCCGCCTCCTCCTCCTCCTCCTCTCTGTCCTTGGCGGCGGCCGCCTCCTCCTCCTCCTCCTCTCTGTCCTTGGCGGCGGCGGCCGCCTCCTCCTCCTCCTCCTCTCTGTCCTCTCTGTCCTCTCTGTAGTAGACAGTATATACTGTCTACTACTCTGTATATACTGCCCTCCTATATATACTGTCTACTACTCTGTATATATACTGCCCTCCTATATATACTGTCTACTACTCTGTGTATATACTGCCTCCTATATATACTGTACTACTCTGTATATATACTGCCCTCCTATATATACTGTCCTACTACTCTGTGTATATACTGCCCTCTATATATACTGTCTACTACTCTGTATATACTTGCCCTCCTATATATACTGTCTACTACTCTGTATATATACTGCCCACCTATATATACTGTCTACTACTCTGTGTATATACTGCCCTCCTATATATACTGTCTACTACTCTGTATATACTGCCCTCCTATATATACTGTCTACTTCTCTGTGTATATACTGCCCTCCTATATATACTGTCTACTACTCTGTATATATCTGCCCTCCTATATATATACTGTCTACTACTCTGTATATATACACTGCTCTCTATATATACTGTCTACTACTCTGTGTATATACTGCCCTCCTATATATACTGCCACTACTCTGTGTATATACTGCCCTCCTATATATACTGTCTACTACTCTGTGTATATATACTGTCTACTACTCTGTGTATATATACTGCCCTCCTATATATACTGTCTACTACTCTGTGTATATACTGCCCTCTATATATACTGTCTACTACTCTGTGTATATACTGCCCTCCTATATATACTGTCTACTTCTCTGTGTATATACTGCCCTCCTATATATACTGTCTACTACTCTGTATATACTGCCCTCCTATATATACTGTCTACTTCTCTGTGTATATTCTGCCCTCCTATATATACTGTCTACTACTCTGTGTATATACTGCCCTCTATATATATTGTCTACTACTCTATGTATATACTGCCCTTCCTATATATACTGTCTACTACTCTGTGTATATATACCGCCCTCCTATATTTACTGTCTACTACTCTGTGTATATACTGCCCTCCTATATATACTGTCTACTTCTCTGTGTATATATACTGCCTTCCTATATATACTGTCTACTACTCTGTGTATATACTGCCCTCCTATATATACTGTCTACTACTCTGTGTATATACTGCCCTCCTATATATACTGTCTACGTCTCTGTGTATATACTGCCCTATATATATATATATATATATATATATATATATATATATACTGTCTACTTCTCTGTGTATATACTACCCTTCCTATATATACTGTCTACTACTCTGTATATACTGCCCTCCTATATATACTGTCTACTTCTCTGTGTATATACTGCCCTCCTATATATTCTGTCTACTACTCTGTATATACTGCCCTCCTATATATACTGTCTACTTCTCTGTGTATACACTGCCCTCCTATATACTGTCTACTACTCTGTGTATATACTGCCCTCCTATATATACTGTCTACTTCTCTGTGTATATATACTGCCTTCCTATATATACTGTCTACTACTCTGTGTATTATATACTGCCCTCCTATATATACTGTCTACTACTCTGTGTATATACTGCCCTCCTATATATACTGTCTACTTCTCTGTGTATATACTGCCCTCCTATATATACTGTCTACTACTCTGTGTATATACTGCCCTCCTATATATACTGTCTACTACTCTGTGTATATACTGCCCTCCTATATATACTGTCTACTACTCTGTGTATATACTGCCCTCCTATATATACTGTCTACTACTCTGTGTATATACTGCCCTCCTATATATACTGTCTACTACTCTGTGTATATACTGCCCTCTATATATACTGTCTACTTCTCTGTGTATATATACTGCCCTCTATATATACTGTCTACTACTCTGTATATATATATATATATATATATATATATATATACACTGCCCTCTATATATACTGTCTACTACTCTGTGTATATACTGCCATCTCTATATACTGTCTACTACTCTGTATATATATACTGCCCTCTATATATACTGTCTACTACTCTGTATATATACTGCCCTCTATATATACTGTCTACTACTGTGTATATACTGCCCTCTATATATACTGTCTACTACTCTGTGTATATACTGCCCTCCTATATATACTGTCTACTACTCTGTATAATATATACTGCCCTCTATATATACTGTCTACTACTCTGTATATATACTGCCCTCTATATATACTGTCTACTACTCTGTATATATATACTGCCCTCCTATATATACTGTCTACTACTCTGTGTATATACTGCCCTCTATATATACTGTCTACTACTCTGTGTATATACTGCTCTCTATATATACTGTCTACTACTCTGTGTATATACTACCCTCTATATATACTGTCTACTACTCTGTGTATATACTGCCCTCTATATATACTGTCTACTACTCTGTGTATATACTGCTCTCTATATATACTGTCTACTACTCTGTGTATATACTACCCTCTATATATACTGTCTACTTCTCTGTGTATATATACTGCCCTCCTATATATACTGTCTACTTCTCTGTGTATATACTGCCCTCCTATATATACTGTCTACTACTCTGTGTATATACTGCCCTCCTATATATACTGTCTACTACTCTGTATATATACTGCCCTCCTATATATACTGTCTACTACTCTGTATATATACTGCCCTCCTATATATATACTGTCTACTACTCTGTGTATATACTGCCCTCCTATATATACTGTCTACTACTCTGTATATATACTGCCCTCCTATATATACTGTCTACTACTCTGTATATATACTGCCCTCTATATATACTGTCTACTACTCTGTATATATATACTGCCCTCCTATATATACTTCTACTACTCTGTATATATATACTGCCCTCTATATATACTGTCTACTACTCTGTGTATATACTGCCCTCTATATATACTGTCTACTACTCTGTGGTATATACTGCCCTCCTATATACTGTCTACTACTCTGTGTATATACTGCCCTCCTATATATACTGTCTACTACTCTGTGTATATATACTGTCTACTACTCTGTGTATATATACTGCCCTCTATATATACTGTCTACTACTCTGTGTATATACTGCCCTCCTATATATACTGTCTACTTCTCTGTGTATATATACCGCCCTCCTATATACTGTCTACTACTCTGTGTATATATACTGCCCTCCTATATATACTGTCTACTTCTCTGTGTATATACTGCCCTCCTATATATACTGTCTACTTCTCTGTGTATATATACTGCCCTCCTATATATACTGTCTACTTCTCTGTGTATATATATACTGCCCTCCTATATATACTGTCTACTACTCTGTATATATACTGCCCTCCTATATATATACTGTCTACTACTCTGCATATATACTGCCCTCCTATATATACTGTCTACTACTCTGTATATATACTGCCCTCCTATATATACTGTCTACTTCTCTGTGTATATACTGCCCTCCTATATATACTGTCTACTACTCTGTATATACTGCCCTCCTATATATACTGTCTACTACTCTGTATATACTGCCCTCCTATATATACTGTCTACTACTCTGTGTATATACTGCCCTCCTATATATACTGTCTACTACTCTGTGTATATACTGCCCTCCTATATATACTGTCTACTACTCTGTGTATATACTGCCCTCCTATATATACTGTCTACTACTCTGTATATATACTGCCCCTCCTATATATACTGTCTACTACTCTGTATATATACTGCCCTCCTATATATACTGTCTACTACTCTGTGTACATACTGCCCTCGCTATATATACTGTACTACTCTGTATATATACTGCCCTCCTATATATACTGTACTACTCTGTATATATACTGCCCTCCTATATATACTGTCTACTACTCTGTGTATATACTGCCCTCCTATATATACTGTACTACTCTGTATATATACTGCCCTCCTATATATACTGTCTACTACTCTGTGTATATATATACTGCCCTCTATATATACTGTCTACTACTCTGTATATATACTGCCCTCCTATATATACTGTCTACTACTCTGTGTATATACTGCCCTCCTATATATACTGTACTACTCTGTGTATATACTGCCCTCCTATATATACTGTCTACTACTCTGTGTATATACTGCCCTCCTATATATACTGTACTACTCTGTGTATATACTGCCCTCCTATATATACTGTCTACTACTCTGTGTATATACTGCCATCTCTATATATACTGTCTACTACTCTGTGTATATACTGCCCTCCTATATATACTGTCTACTACTCTGTGTATATACTGCCCTCCCTATATATACTGTCTACTACTCTGTATATATACTGCCCTCCTATATATACTTTCTACTACTCTGTATATATATATATATATACTGCCCTCCTATATATACTTTCTACTTCTCTGTGTATATACTGCCCTCCTATATATACTGTCTACTACTCTGTATATATACTGCCCTCCTATATATACTTTCTACTTCTCTGTGTATATACTGCCCTCCTATATATACTGTCTACTTCTCTGTGTATATACTGCCCTCTATATATACTGTCTACTTCTCTGTGTATATACTGCCCTCTGTCTGTCTCACTGATCCTCTCTTGATTCCGGCAGGAGGCAGACGCTGTTCGGGGTTATTTTTTAGTTGGGGACGTCTAGTCAGTATTTCTCTCCCTTTCCTTTTTTGGGTGGGGGTCTCAGGGTCCCGGTCGGTGTTCACTGTTTCCCTATTTGTGAAGAAGGGGCCCAGACAACCAGTCATGTACTGTTAACCCCTTCTCGCTCATGGGTCTTGGTTCCTCTATTTCCTGCCCGGCATGATGCAGGGGACTGAAGGACTTCATAGGTACGTTTTCTCCGGATAAGGTGAGTGGCCCTCAGGTGCCGACACTCACTTCTCGGCTGCTTTCTCATTTACCCTCAGGCGCCGGCACTCGCTTCTCGGCTGCTTTCTCATTTACCCCCAGACGCGGTCACTCTCACTTCTCGGCTGCTTTCTCATTTACCCCCAGACGCGGTCACTCTCACTTCTCGGCTGCTTTCTCATTTACCCCCAGACGCGGTCACTCTCACTTCTCTGCTGCTTTCTCATTTACCCTCAGGCGCTGGCACTCACTTCTCGGCTGCTTTCTCATTTACCCTCAGGCGCGGTCACTCTCACTTCTCTGCTGCTTTCTCATTTACCCTCAGGCGCCGGCACTCTCACTTCTCGGCTGCTTTCTCATTTACCCCCAGACGCGGTCACTCTCACTTCTCGGCTGCTTTCTCATTTGCCCTCAGGCGCCGGCACTCACTTCTCGGCTGCTTTCTCATTTACCCTCAGGCGCGGCACTCACTTCTCGGCTGCTTTCTCATTTACCCCCAGACGCGGTCACTCTCACTTCTCTGCTGCTTTCTCATTTACCCTCAGGCGCCGGCACTCACTTCTCGGCTGCTTTCTCATTTACCCCCAGACGCGGTCACTCTCACTTCTCTGCTGCTTTCTCATTTACCCTCAGGCGCCGGCACTCTCACTTCTCGGCTGCTTTCTCATTTGCCCCCAGGCGCCGGCACTCACTTCTCTGCTGCTTTCTCATTTGCCCCCAGGCGCCGTCCCTCTCCCTTCTCGGCTGCTTTCTCATTTGCCCTCAGGCGCCGGCACTCACTTCTCGGCTGCTTTCTCATTTACCCCCAGGCGCCGGCACTCACTTCTCGGCTGCTTTCTCATTTGCCCTCAGGCGCTGGCACTCACTTCTCGGCTGCTTTCTCATTTGCCCTCAGGCGCCGGCACTCGCTTCTCGGCTGCTTTCTCATTTACCCCCAGACGCGGTCACTCTCACTTCTCTGCTGCTTTCTCATTTACCCTCAGGCGCCGGCACTCTCACTTCTCGGCTGCTTTCTCATTTACCCCCAGGTGCCGGCACTCACTTCTCGGCTGCTTTCTCATTTACCCCCAGGCGCCGGCACTCTCACTTCTCGGCTGCTTTCTCATTTACCCCCAGACGCCGTCACTCTCACTTCTCGGCTGCTTTCTCATTTACCCTCAGGCGCCGGCACTCTCACTTCTCGGCTGCTTTCTCATTTACCCCCAGACGCCGTCACTCACTTCTCGGCTGCTTTCTCGTTTACCCCCAGGCGCCGGTGCTTTGCTCACATCTCGTATCATGCGAGCGGAGCGCTGCTTTCATTTTCTCCCCTCTCCTGTCGGCAGTGACGTTCGTGCTGCCCTCGGCCCCCACTTTCCTCCCAGCTTTATTATAAGTATTCGCCGGCTATCTGTGGGGATAATTTCATTTAAGGGCCGCGGGCTGCTTCTGGCATTTAGCCCCGCCCCCTGCCAGCCAGCTGGACTTGCTACACGCGAATAAAGGGGTGGCTTCCTCCAATCAGCGCACGCGGCGGTCCCGCTCAGCCAATAAGAGACAACCTGCCTCTGTTCAGACCCTGTTGCCTCACTGGCCAGTTCTGCTCCTCCCCTTACGGTTCTCCTCTCTCTCCTTCAGACCGGAGTTCTCTCCTCACAGCGACTGCTTTCTGCAGGGGACACAGACCACGGGTGACACCTTCTCAACTTACATATATATTTTATTTCTGTCCGAACCCAGAACTGTTCTCCCCCTCTAGTCAGGTATCAGGGGGCTTACTCACCTATTATGTCTAAGGCTCCTTGGCCTCCTCCTCCTCCTCCCTGTCCTTGGTCTCCTCCTCCTCCTCCTCCTCTGTCCTTGGCGGCGGCCTCCTCCTCTGTCCTTGGCGGCGGCCTCCTCCTCTGTCCTTGGCGGCGGCCTCCTCCTCTCTGTCCTTGGCGGCGGCCTCCTCCTCTCTGTCCTTGGCGGCCGCCTCCTCCTCCTCCTCTCTGTCCTTGGCGGGGCCTCCTCCTCCTCCTCCTCCTCCTCCTCCTCCTCTGTCCTTGGCGGCCTTCTCCTCCTCTCCTCCTCCTCTCTGTCCTTGGCGGCGGCGCCTCCTCCTCGCTCCTCCTCCTCTCTGTCCTTGGCGGCGGCCGCTCCTCCTCCTCTCTGTCCTTGGCGGCGGCCGCCTCCTCCTCCTCTCTGTCCTTGGCGGCGGCCGCCTCCTCCTCCTCTCTCTGTCCTTGGCGGCGGCCGCCTCCTCCTCCTCCTCCTCCTCTCTGTCCTTGGCGGCGGCCGCCTCCTCCTCCTCCTCTCTGTCCTTGGCGGCGGCCGCCTCCTCCTCCTCCTCTCTGTCCTGGCGGCGCCGCCTCCTCCTCCTCTCTGTCCTTGGCGGCGGCCGCCTCCTCCTCCTCCCTCTCTGTCCGCGGCGGCGGCCGCCTCCTCCCTCCTCTCTGTCCTGCGGCGGCGGCCGCCTCCTCCTCCTCTCTGTCCGCGGCGGCGGCCCGCCTCCTCCTCCTCTCTGTCCGCGGCGGCGGCCGCCGCCTTCCTCCTCCTCTCTGTCCGCGGCGGCGGCCGCCTCCTCCTCCTCCTCTCTGTCCGCGGCGGCGGCCGCCTCCTCCTCCTCCTCTCTGTCCGCGGCGGCGGCCGCCTCCTCCTCCTCTCTGTCCGCGGCGGCGGCCGCCTCCTCCTCCTCCTCTCTGTCCGCGGCGGCGGCCGCCTCCTCCTCCTCCTCTCTGTCCGCGGCGGCGGCCGCCTCCTCCTCCTCCTCTCTGTCCGCGGCGGCGGCCCGCCTCCTCCTCCTCCTCTCTGTCCGCGGCGGCGGCCGCCTCCTCCTCCTCCTCTCTGTCCGCGGCGGCGGCCGCCTCCTCCTCCTCCTCTCTGTCCGCGGCGGCGGCCGCCTCCTCCTCCTCCTCTCTGTCCGCGGCGGCGGCCGCCTCCCTCCTCCTCCTCTCTGTCCGCGGCGGCGGCCGCCTCCTCCTCCTCCTCTCTGTCCGCGGCGGCGGCCGCCTCCTCCTCCTCCTCTCTGTCCGCGGCGGCGGCCGCCTCCTCCTCCTCCTCTGTCCGCGGCGGCGGCCGCCTCCTCCTCCTCCTCTGTCCGCGGCGGCGGCCGCCTCCTCCTCCTCCTCTCTGTCCGCGGCGGCGGCCGCCTCCTCCTCCCTGCCGCCCCTCCTCCCTCCTCCTCTCTGTCCCGCGGCGGCGGCCGCCTCCTCCTCCTCCTCCTCTCTGTCCGCGGCGGCGGCCGCCTCCTCCTCCTCCTCCTCTGTCCGCGGCGGCGGCCGCCTCCTCCTCCTCCTCTCTGTCCGCGGCGGCGGCCGCCTCCTCCTCCTCCTCCTCTGTCCGCGGCGGCGGCCGCCTCCTCCTCCTCCTCTCTGTCCGCGGCGGCGGCCGCCTCCTCCTCCTCCTCTCTGTCCGCGGGCGGCGGCCGCCTCCTCCTCCTCCTCCTCTCTGTCCGCGGCGGCGGCCGCCTCCTCCTCCTCCTCCTCTCTGTCCGCGGCGGCGGCCGCCTCCTCCTCCTCCTCCTCTCTGTCCGCGGCGGCGGCCGCCTCCTCCTCCTCCTCCTCTCTGTCCGCGGCGGCGGCCGCCTCCTCCTCCTCCTCTCTGTCCGCGGCGGCGGCCGCCTCCTCCTCCTCCTCTCTGTCCGCGGCGGCGGCCGCCTCCTCCTCCTCCTCTCTGTCCGCGGCGGCGGCCGCCTCCTCCTCCTCCTCCTCTGTCCGCGGCGGCGGCCGCCTCCTCCTCCTCCTCTCTGTCCGTCGGCGGCGGCCGCCTCCTCCTCTCTCCTCTGTCCGCGGCGGCGGCCGCCTCCTCCTCCTCCTCTCTGTCCGCGGCGGCGGCCGCCTCCTCCTCCTCCTCCTCTCTGTCCGCGGCGGCGGCCGCCTCCTCCTCCTCCTCCTCTCTGTCCGCGGCGGCGGCCGCCTCCTCCTCCTCTCCTCTCTGTCCGCGGCGGCGGCCGCCTCCTCCTCCTCCTCTCTGTCCGCGGCGGCGGCCGCCTCCTCCTCCTCCTCTCTGTCCGCGGCGGCCGGCCGCCTCCTCCTCCTCCTCCTCCTCCTGCGGCGGCGCCTCCTCCTCCTCCTCCTCTCTGTCCGCGGCGGCGCCGCCTCCTCCTCCTCCTCCTCCTCCTCTCTGTCCGCGCGGCGGCCGCCTCCTCCTCCTCCTCTCTGTCCGCTGGCGGCGGCCGCCTCCTCCTCCTCCTCCTCCTCTCTGTCCTTGGCGGCGGCCGCCTCCTCCTCCTCCTCTCTGTCCTTGGCGCGGCCGCCTCCTCCTCCTCCTCCTCCTCCTCCTCTCTGTCCTTGGCGGCGGCCTCCTCCTCCTCTCTGTCCTTGGCGGCGGCCTCCTCCTCCTCCTCTCTGTCCTTGGCGGCGCCTCCTCTCTGTCCTGGCGGCGGCCGCCTCCTCCTCCTCCTCCTCTCTGTCCTTGGCGGCGGCGGCGGCGGCCGCCTCCTCCTCCTCCTCTCTGTCCTTGGCGGCGGCCGCCTCCTCCTCCTCCTCCTCTCTGTCCTTGGCGGCGGCGGCCGCCTCCTCCTCCTCCTCTCTGTCCTTGGCGGCGGCGGCCGCCTCCTCCTCCTCCTCTCTGTCCTTGGCGGCCTCCTCC
>NW_026609289.1:300000-377500 GCF_029499605.1 Hyla sarda
TTCACCTAAAGAGCTCAAACCAAATTGATCATTGAAAGACCTGAGGAGCACATAGAAGGTAGGTATCACATGTGCTATGGGTCTCCTCAAATCCCTCTCACACCAGCCCCATTTGGAAAACAACCATCCTGCAAGGTATTTACTCATGTCTGCCGCCCTATTATTGCACTGTATCAATTTAAAAATTAAAAGAAAATAGTGCACCTTTAAAAACAGATCAATGTTTGTAAAGTTATATCCGCCCAAATTCATACTCTTCATCACTTCTTCTCTTCTCATTTTCTCCATCTTAGACCCCCAGAAGAACACAAAAAGCTTCCTTGTGACTCTCCTAGTCCATAACTTCCCTGGAGGAAGCACCATAGCCGTATACAAGAGAAGCGGTAGGATTACAGACTTAATGATAAGAACTTTCCCTTTAAGTGACAAGTTCCTTAACCTCCAGAAGGATAGCTTCTTCTCAATTTTACTGTCCAAAGTCTCATAACTTTTCTTTCCTTTGAGGTCTTTATCAAATATCACTCCTAGCACTTCAATGTCTTCTTTTTCCTTAACACCATCCACTACTATATTCTCTTGGTTCCCAAAACTGCATAATTGGCACTTCCCCCAGTTCACATTCATCCCAGCCACACAACAAAAAATCCTCACATGCAAATTTACTCTGTTGAGATCTGCTTGGGATGTACAAGTAAAAACCACATCGTCCATATAACTTAAAACCTTTAACTTACTACCATCACTACCTGGAATAAAAACACCACTCACATATTTATCTTTCTGCACATTCTTCAACAGGCCCTCTATAACGCATATAAACAGAATTGGGGAGAGTGGGCATCCCTGTCTGACTCCAGACAAGACATTAAAAGCAGGCCCCACATGCCCATTTACTAAAATCTGACTTGTCACCCCATGATAAAAACTCATAATAACAGATAATAACTTTTCTGGAATACCTAAGTGTTTTAAAGCAATGAACATAAAATCATGTGCAACCTTATCATAAGCCTTTTCGAAATCTATGGACTCAACAAACAGTGCATTCTTGTTAAAGTTACTGTAATAAATAGAGTCTCTTAAAAGCAATAAATTATCTGTTATTTTTCTTTTCGGTACTGCACAAACTTGGTATTCTCCCACAAGGTGGTCCACTACATCACTCAGTCTATTAGCCACAATCTTAGCAATTATCTTGTAGTCACAATTTAATAAAGTTATAGGTCTCCAATTTTTAAGATCTCTGCCATCACCTTTTTTATGAATTAATGTTATGACCCCTTTCTTCATAGATTCAGCTAAAACACCTGAGTTAAAAACATATTGCACCACCCGTGTAAACTCTTTACTTAAAATATTCCAGAACGCGGAATAAAACTCAGCGGGGAGACCATCACAGCCTGGTGTCTTCCCTTTGGCCATCTTATCCAGGGCCTGCTTGATCTCCCCTTCACTAACATCATCAATCAAAAAATCTACTTTTTCAACAGGAACATTATTCTCCAAAATATTACAATAATCATTCATCTCCGTCTCACTGGCTCTGCTCTTATTACTAAAGAGTGTCTCATAAAATCTGCCAATCTCCTTCACCATCTCCTCTCCAAAAACTTCCCCCGTAGGGGTAAAAACAGATTTAAAAACACCTTTAGCATTAAAACATTTTTTAAAGAAATACCGTGTACACTGCTCATTTTCTTCTAGGTGCTGCACTTTAGACTTATATACAATATTCCTTCCCTTTTCCAACAACCTTTTTTTCATCTCCCCCTTCACCTTAACAATCTCATCCTCCACCTCCACACCAACACGTTTAAACTTATAGAGAGTCTCTAACCGGGATACAAGCCTTTCATCACTCCTCCTCTTCTCTTGTGCTCTCTTTATGCAAAACATCTTAAAGAAATTAGAAAACTCTCCTTTAGCCCATTCCCACCACACTAAGACATTACTAAAATCAGGTTGTTTAGAAACACAGGATAAAAACACATGATTAAAACCAGCCATTACTTCCTCATCTTCCAATAGACTTACATTTAATTTCCAGAGCCCCCTCCCAAAATGAAGGGACTCTGTGACACTTATCTCAGCCGACACCATCTTGTGGTCTGAGAAAGTTGACATCATTTGATTGCACCGGACCACCTTAATCCCATCAGAGACCAGGATGTAATCGATCCGGGATTTACAGCGGCCACTATCTGATATGTACGTATATCTTTCATCAGTGCTAACCATCAGTCCAACATCAGTAAAATGCAAGTCTTGAATAATTTGATTTAAAACATTGGAAGTAATATCAGTTCTAACCTCAGCAGAGCTCTCACGATCATTGACGGATCTAATGCAGTTAAAATCGCCAACAATAATAGTATCTTCACGACCAGGGATAAAAAACTTAAGGGACTCTAAAAAAGACAAACGTGCTTGTTTTTCTGCTGGAGCATACACATTAAAAATTCTCATCCTCTGGCCCAAAACCTCAAAAATTAAAACCATACAACGACCAGGTACTAAAGTTTGGCAATTTAAAACTTTAATGTCCCTGTTTCGCAATAAAATCCCAACACCTTCATTTTTGTTTTCTGCACATGTGGACCAGAAGGACTGCCCACACTTCCACTCATTTGCATAAGGTGCTGACTTTATTGCACACTCCTGTAAACATATCACATCACTTCTAACATTCTCAAGAATATCAAAAATTGCAGCTCTCCTAATTTCAGACTCAATACTTCTTACATTAATAGTTGTTACAACCAAAGTCATAATAACTAGGAAAAGAAAACCAAATGCTTTAAAATCCATCTTAACTTAGAAATTAACATTTTGGCCTTCAACTTTCCTATGTAAACTTGCAAAACAATCAGGCGACCCTATGTTAGAGTCCCTGTCTATTTCATTATCACTACCAAGAACAAGGGCTTCCTGATCCTCAGACCAGCTCCCTGTCTTACACCTTTTATTCACAACCTGCACATCCTCATCTTCCTCCTCCTCTTCTTCCTTACTGCGAGAAACTCTCTGACCAGGTGTTAGAGATCTCTGAGATGACCCAACAACTTCCATTCCCTCCTCCTCCCCCACAATTGGGTTTGGACATTCAATATCATCCATAGCCTCTTCACTAGAAAGAACATCACCATACACTGTCTCAATTTTCTCCACCACTTTCACTTTTTTTGCTTTTTTCTTTTTCACCAAGGTAAATTCACCTCCCACACCTGTCTCCTCACCAGTCACAGCAGTGGAAACACCCTCCTCCCCTGACCTCTCCTGAGTGCTAATGTGCTCCACTATCACAGAACTTTCCTCAGCCACCTGTGCCACATTAACACTCACACTCACACTCTCACCAACTCCAGGAACAAACCTCCCTCCCCCTTTTTCTCTTTGTTCTCCTCTATTCCCAGCTGCATCAGCATAACTTCTCTTCTTTTTATACCACATATCACAGCCTCTTGCCAAATGTTCCTCACTTCCACAGATATCACATGTCTTCTTCTCTGTACAAATACTTGCTTCATGACCAGTTTTCCCACAATTTCTGCAACATTCTCCTTTCTCAGGGCAATAATCCTGCACATGGCCATAGGCATGGCACTTTCTACAATATTGCAACTGGCCTTCATAAAAGCAGAAACCTCTCTCTCCTCCGATAGAAAACACCTGTGGTATGCTCTTCCTTCCATCTTGCATTCCTTCATCTTTTTTAAATTTTACAATAAACTTTCTCTTACAATTAAAGTACCCAAACTTGTTCTTAAGTCTTCCTATAAATTTCACTTCCTCGCAATACCGGAACAAAAAGTTTGTAACCATTTCATCAGAAACCTTAAGATTATACATGTGGACAATTACTACCTTTGTTGTATTCATAAATAACGGTTCCACTTTAATCTTCTTCATTATAGCAGGCTCACTTTTCCTCTTCATTTCTTCAAGATCCATATAGACTCTCTGGCAAATCTCAGAACCACAAAAAGTAATATCATAAATTCCTTGCCTAGGAAAATCCTGTATAGCCAATACATTCCATACCTGTAGGTAATCAAGCTTGCGAAGAATCTCCACAACGATTTGGTCAAGTCCGATCGTCCCCCGGTGCTCGCCAGGAACGTAGATCCGCACCGTGTCCTCAAGTTCACGCGCCTTCTCGCTCATTTTTGCAGGTAAAACCCACGATCGCAGCTCAGCAACAATCCAGGGCCCCCCGTAAAGAGGGCCCCGATCACCACTCCTTTCAACCCAAACCACGCACAGAAATCCACACGTGATCTTAGCCAAAAGGCCGAGAAGCGATAACCGTGAAAGGGGCGGGCCCAACAAGGTCCCCTTCATGGGCACTATCACTGCTTGCTGTCAGGGAGGCTGCCAGACAATTTCCCATGCACACTCTGGGCTGGGGGGCAGTCAACCACCAGTACACACAGCAGAACCTAAACCCATACCATTATTGCTAAGCAGCAAGACAGGGGCCCATTGCACTCCCACGGGGCCTTTTTAAATGCAATCCATAAACCGGATTTGCCAGGAACCCTTCTTACTCCTCCTACTTGCATGTGACACTGGGCTTAGGATCTGCATAGGAAACACACACACAAGCACACACCTACCTTTGTTGCCTGCAGATGCCTCCTTGGCTGTCCCCAAACGGTATCAAACCAACACCCACGGGAAGCTGTAAGCATAGAGGACATGCCTGCACCCTATTGGACTTACTTGTGTGGGTTAAATCCGGGTTATTTGACAACCTATGGCGGTGATGGTTCTGCTCAGGCAGAGCAGTGCTGATGCTCCTCATAAAGCTGTCGCTGCTGTGAAGGTTCTAGGCGACATCACAATCCCTATGGTTACATACACAACAAAGCTGGGTTGTTGTTGTTTACACTCTGCAAGGCCTGTGGAAGTGAGTGACATCATAGCACTGTAGTTCTAAGGGTTCTAGATGGATGCAACAATCTCCTGTTGCTTCTATGAAGGCCATAATAGACGACATCACCAACCAGCTCCATAGTCACATACACAGCAAAGGTGAGATGTTGTTTACACCTAGTGATGTCAGTGGTATTGAGTGACATCACAGCACAGTGCTAAAGCTCCTGGGCCTGGACACAGCAGCGGCTGCAATATCTCAACAGAGAATACGTTTATATATATATGTGTGTGTGTGCGCGTATATATATATATATATATGTATATATATATATATCTATATTTCTCCGACGAAATCACTTTTAAACCCATTTCCACCTTTTTTTCCCTTCTCTTCCTCTTACTTTTTTTTCACGTTTTTTTACGTTTTTCTCCTTTTCGCCTCTTTTCTGGGCGTATTATTCTTCTTTTTCTTCTTTTTTTTCGTCTAATGCATACCCTATCAGTGCAGCAATGCTTATTCAATACCGCCAGCAGATGGAGACACTGGGGGATAATTTTCTGAGGATTTATACTGATTTTTCCTGTCTGAATTTGTCGCACAGAAAGTTGCAGGCCAAATATGTGTGACATTTCTGCGACTTTAGCTTCTAGAGCATTTTTACAACATTATACATAGGTGCTGAATACATAAAAAGCGACTGTTCAGCGACAGACAAGTCGCATCGGCTGAAAGTAGGCCAGAATGTCAGTCCATGTTGGAGCAGGTTTAGATACAGTCTAAAGCATAGATCTCAAAGTCTGTGCACAGAATTTAGCAAGGGCCTCGCACCTTCTGATGCATTAGGTAGGTGCACAATAGCATAGCCTAACCCTCTGTACTTTGGTCTATATTGATGCGGGACATAGACAGCCAGCTGATGACCAATCCATTAGTGCAATGGATGGCTGGAAGCATCTGTCTTTGCCTTTGCAATACCACAGAAGCAATGCATGGTCAATGTACAGCAATGACACACCTGTGTGAACAGCCAGGAGCCCCCCCCCATGTTATGTTACATAGTTACATAGTACGGTCGAAAAAAGACATATGTCCATCAAGTTCAACCAGGGAATTAAGGGGTAGGGGTGTGGCGCGATATTGGGGAAGGGATGAGATTTTATATTTCTTCATAAGCATTAATCTTATTTTGTCAATTAGGAACATTCAGCACCCACCCGCTATAAGGCAGCTGCCTATCATGTCATGCCCTACCTACCTGCACAGGTGTGCTGGCTGCTCAGATGATCCAATTAAGGAGGCCATTTAGTCAGCAGCAGCAGAAGTCCTGTGCCTGGACGCTCCAACAGCGGCCAGAAACAAGCAGAAGCAGCAGCAGCAGCAGCAGCACCACCTTTTGTTTTTTGGCTGCAGCAGCAGCAGCAAGGCCCACAGGGCTGGCTAGCCAGCAAGCAGGTAGCAATGAAAGTAGGAATCTTTCTTTTTAACCCTGTAAGGGGGTGGTGCACTGTACCCGAAGATACTGCCATATCGGATCAATGCATAGGGCGACGGAAGCAAGCTTCGAAATTGGCCCCCGTTCTCAAAAATCCATTTAATATATGGTCCCCAGATAGGGGATGTATCAGATATTAAACTGATAAGAACAGATTTTTTTTTTTTTTTTGATTGAAAGAGCTTTATTTTCCGTTCAGTCATTACAAGTCGTACAATAAATTACAGTCACACAAAGCATGATAGTACAATACACAGCAAAGGTTCCCTAAGCTATACATCGCACACCATGCTACTCTAACATTCAGCTCAATCCTGCAATATAAAGGCACAAGAGATCAAACAAAAACCAAATAATACAATCTGTGATCGGGGTAGGGGTGTGGGCGACTATGTGGGGGTAGGGAGGGGGCGGATCACAGGGCCAAACTGTTGGGCTGTATCTTCAGGGAGACATGGGAGAAGGAGAGGGGTCTTCACTCCTCTTCTTCCTCATCAACGGCCGAGCTGTCCAAGATGGAATAGTCTCTAAGCAGGTTCTTGATGAACCTGCGGCAGTCCCGGACGGACATGTTTTCCCTGTTGATCACGAGGCGGTTCCTGGCAAGCCACACTGCGTCCTTAAAACAGTTCATAAGGCGCCAGGCCTCCTGGATGGCCTCCACGTCGTGGGTCCCAGGGAACAGGCCGTAAAGCACCGAATGGTACGATAGGCAGCTCCTGGGCACTGAGTCTCTGAGTTCCTGTTCTAGGGCGTCCAACAGACCCTGTGCAAAGGGGCACTGCCAAAACACGTGGAAAGATGTTTCCTCCACGTAGGGGCAACGGGGGCAGTACCGGGTCTTGCACAGGTTGCGGGCATGCATGAATGACCTGAGAGAGAGACCTCCCATGACGGCCATCCACGACAAGTCCTTGTGTCCATTGGTAAGCCGCTTTGAGGCCACATTGTTCCAAACTGTCTCTGCAGTGGCTTCGGGGAGTCCCGGAACCAGCTCGGTCGAGTCCTTAGCTCGGATGAGCTTGTGGATTGTCTTTGGCTTCCATAGGTCTGGTTTCAGTCCTTCCAGCTGGTGCTCCCTCACAAACCGGACAACATCCCCATAGAACCAGGGAGTGTTCCAGTTGTAAGGGATGGAGCTGTCCCACTTGTCCCAGCCCAGCTGTCTCCAGAGGGGCATGAGAAGCAAGCGAGACATGGACCTGCCCGCTGAGCCAGTCTTTTCTACAAGAGTCCGCTGCACCGTGACACATGCAAAGGAGGCCCTCAGCAGAGCGGGGATGTCGGGTATTCCCTTCCCACCCTTGCGGGGTTCCTTGTACATCACGGTCCTCTTGACTCTGTCCATTTTGCCCCAGACGAAGCCAAACACTGTCCGGGTGATGGCCTTGCAAACGGTGGTATGGGGAGGCCAGGCCTGTGCGGTATATTGGAGCACAGGCAAAACTTCACTCCGCAGGACAAGTGCCTTGCCTTCCATCGTGAGCTTTCTGGAGCTCCACAGTCCGATCTTCGAGTTTATCCTTCCTAGTCGGTCTTGCCAAGACTTAAGGGCCGCTCCTTCCTTCCCGAACCAGACTCCAAGAATTTGAATGAAGTCCGGCTTAACGGCAAAGGGGAAGGGGGCGGAAGAAGCCAGGTGCCATTCCCCGAAGAGCATGGCCTCCGACTTCCCGCAGTTGACTTTTGCCCCCGAAGCTCTGCCGAAGTCCTCGCAGGTCTGGACGAGTGCAGTCACCGAACGCTGGTCAGCGCAGAAGACGGTCACGTCGTCCATGTAGAGCGAGCACTTGACCTCGTGGCGATCTGGTCCTGGTGCGGTGATCCCTCTGATCTCTCCATTCTGCCGGATAGTCTCAGCGAAGAGCTCTATAACACAAACAAAAAGGAGAGGTGAAAGAGGGCAGCCTTGTCTAACCCCTGAAAGAATAGAAAAGGGGTCAGTCTTCCAGCCGTTCACCAACACCGTGCTGTAAATGTCAAAATACATAACGTTAACAAAAGAGCAAAACATCTTCCCCAGACCCAGCCTGCGCAAAACCCTGTCCATGAATGCGTGGGAGACACGGTCGAACGCCTTCTCCTGATCTAAGCTGACCAGGGCGGCGCGGCCCCCGCGGTCCTGGATGTAATGGACCGTGTCTCTCACAAGGGCAAGGCTGTCGGCAATCCTGCGGCCAGGAATGCTGCAGGTCTGGTCCGGATGGACGATCTGCCCCATGACAGGTTTCAGCCTGTTGGCCAGCACCTTGGCGAGGATCTTGTAGTCCACGTTCAGGAGAGAGATGGGACGCCAGTTTTTCAGGTCACATCTCTCCCCCTTCCGCTTATACAAGATCGTGATCATCCCTTCCCTCAACGACGGAGGCATTCTGCCCCCCACCACCATCTCCTCGTACACCTCCAACAGGTCCGGACAGATCAGGTCACCCAGCGCTACGTAGAGCTCGGCCGGGAGACCGTCACTGCCCGGGGTCTTGCCGGGCTTAAAGGATTTAGCGGCAGAGAGCAGCTCCCCCACCGTCAAGGGATCGTCCATAGCCGCTGCACCTGCGGGATCAACAACGTTAGTGACACCTGACAGGAACCTCTCGGCGGCTTCGGGGTCGGATGACTTGGGGGCGTAGAGGTTGCTGTAGAAGTCGTGGACGACCCCCATCACTTCCTCCTTGCCGCTCCTCATGTGTCCGGTCTCATCTCGTAGCTCAGTCAGGGGCGTGTGGCCGGCATGGAGCTTCCTGAAAAAGAAAGAGTTACATTTCTCACCCTTCTCCAGGTTCTCCACCTTGGAACGAAAGACGATTCGCTTGGATTCCTCCTCAAAGTGCCTTTTCAAGCTCTTTTTGGTCTCTTCCAGCTCCTCCCTGACGTCCCAGCCACACTGGAGCAGGTCCTGCAGGGACCGCAGCTCGCGCTGCAGTTTCCTCAAGTCCCACTTCTTCGCACACGCCTGTTGTCTGCCTTTTGCCTGAAAGAAACAACGGAATTCGACTTTAACATATTCCCACCAATCGCTGATGCACTTGAACAGACATTTGTCATTTCGCCATACAAGGTACGCATCCCTAAGTTCCTCCATGACCTCCCTCTGCTCCAACAGGGCACAATTCAACTTCCAGGAGCCTGGGCCAGGTGGGAATCCATGGCCCAGAGTCCCCCGGAATCGAATGGCCCTGTGATCAGAGAAGAAGCAGGGGACCATAGAGTACGACACCTTTCTGACTGCTCTCGAAGTGAAGATGAAGTCTATCCGAGAACGGAGCGAACCATCGGGGCGGCTCCACGTATAGTTTACGGAGCCGTTCCCGATGGACCCGACAACGTCCTGCAAGGATACCTCCGTCACCATCTCAATCAGCAGTTTAGACGTCACGTCCAGGTTGGCGGATGTGCCAGAACTGCGCCCGTCCACCTCAATGGGGCAGTTGAAGTCACCACCCAACACTACTGCCCTAGTGGTGGCGAGTTCACAACAAGGTGAGATGTTGTTTACACCTAGTGATGTCAGTGGTATTGAGTGACATCACAGCACAGTGCTAAAGCTCCTGGGCCTGGACACAGCAGCGGCTGCAATATCTCAACGGAGAACACGTTTATATATATATGTGTGTGTGTGCGCGTATATATATATATATATATATATATATATATATATATATATATATATATATATATTTCTCCGCCGAAATCACTTTTAAACCCATTTCCACCTTTTTTTCCCTTCTCTTCCTCTTACTTTTTTTTCACGTTTTTTTACGTTTTTCTCCTTTTCGCCTCTTTTCTGGGCGTATTATTCTTCTTTTTCTTCTTTTTTTTCGTCTAATGCATACCCTATCAGTGCAGCAATGCTTATTCAATACCGCCAGCAGATGGAGACACTGGGGGATAATTTTCTGAGGATTTATACTGATTTTTCCTGTCTGAATTTGTCGCACAGAAAGTTGCAGGCCAAATATGTGTGACATTTCTGCGACTTTAGCTTCTAGAGCATTTTTACAACATTATACATAGGTGCTGAATACATAAAAAGCGACTGTTCAGCGACAGACAAGTCGCATCGGCTGAAAGTAGGCCAGAATGTCAGTCCATGTTGGAGCAGGTTTAGATACAGTCTAAAGCATAGATCTCAAAGTCTGTGCACAGAATTTAGCAAGGGCCTCACACCTTCAGATGCATTAGGTAGGTGCACAATAGCATAGCCTAACCCTCTGTACTTTGGTCTATATTGATGCGGGACATAGACAGCCAGCTGATGACCAATCCATTAGTGCAATGGATGGCTGGAAGCATTTGTCTTTGCCTTTGCAATACCACAGAAGCAATGCATGGTCAATGTACAGCAATGACACACCTGTGTGAACAGCCAGGAGACCCCCCATGTTATGTTACATAGTTACATAGTTAGTACGGTCGAAAAAAGACATATGTCCATCAAGTTCAACCAGGGAATTAAGGGGTAGGGGTGTGGCGCGATATTGGGGAAGGGATGAGATTTTATATTTCTTCATAAGCATTAATCTTATTTTGTCAATTAGGAACATTCAGCACCCACCCGCTATAAGGCAGCTGCCTATCATGTCATGCCCTACCTACCTGCACAGGTGTGCTGGCTGCTCAGATGATCCAATTAAGGAGGCCATTTAGTCAGCAGCAGCAGAAGTCCTGTGCCTGGACGCTCCAACAGCGGCCAGACACAAGCAGAAGCAGAAGCAGCAGCAGCAACACCTTTTGTTTTTTGGCTGCAGCAGCAGCAAGGCCCACAGGGCTGGCTAGCTGGCTAGCCAGCAAGCAGGTAGCAATGAAAGTAGGAATCTTTCTTTTTAACCCTGTAAGGGGGTGGTGCACTGTACCCGAAGATACTGCCATATCGGGTCAATGCATAGGGTGACGGAAGCAAGCTTCGAAATCGGCCCCCGTTCTCAAAAATCCATTTAATATATGGTCCCCAGATAGGGGACGTATCAGATATTAAACTGATAAGAACAGATTTTTTTTTTTTTAACTTGGCTACCCCTGAGGGGTATCTTTTTATTTAGAATTCATAAAATTTTATAAAGTTCATTATGATTTTTAAATATAATTTTTTCCAATAAAAACAAATTTTGATAATAAAATCACATATAACAATAAAAGTTCACATAAATACAATCATAATACACTTAAAATGGGCACTTGGTGGCTTTACAAAAGGGCGTTCCATTCATTAAAATACCATTTTCTAGCTAATAAAGGATAATATTTCTTGTCTAATAAAAAGTACTGGTACATATCACTAAAACAAAGAGCTAAAACATCATTCACAGATAAAATCTCATGTTTAAAAAGTAAAATGTTTCTGGCATTCCATAGAGCTGCTTTAACACAGTTTATGATCTTCCATGCCATTATCTCTTGAGTCCGTATTGGGCATTCCAGACATCCATAAAAAACAGCTGCAGAGTTTAAGTCCTTTATTTCTGTTATCTTCTTCACCAGAGGGAGTATTTTAGTCCATATCCTTTTTGCATAAAAACAAGTCCAGAAAAGGTGGTACACGGTCTCGGGTTCCTGGCAGCCCTCCCTCGGGCATACTGCAGTGTTGGCCATCCTTCTTCGGTGCTGGAATGCCCGGCATGGAAGACACTCGTGTATGCAGCTCCAGGCAAGATCTTTCTGTGAATTAAAAAGATAAATCATATTTGCCATCTTCCATATTTTCCTGCATTTCTCTTCATTAAAATTATTCACAGGGGCAATAAAACCACTTTCTTTAATATATGTTAGCAGTTTTTTGCTATTAGTTATTTCATTAATACTTTTTCCGTTAAAGTTGTACAGGTTGAAAATTTTCTCTAAAATCTTGTATTGTTGGGGAAGATTAAAAGCATGAGGACAGGGGGGCGTGGCTTGGACGCTGAGCCGAACGGACGCATGCTGAACTTGCTCCGCTCTGAACCGTGTTGTTTAGCATCCTGTTTTCATCCTGGACCTCAGAACTTTGCCTCAGAGACTTCGGAACCGCAGTGGATCGGTGGGGTCCATCATGCCAGCTAATAAGAGCGGTGTGGCGGCAGCCGCGAAGTTGCAGGGTTTCGCGCGCGGCCAAGACCAAGATGGCGCCGGGCCTTCTTCCTCCGCTCCTGCTGAGCCGGTCGCTGACTCCCGCCCGGAGACTCCCTCTACACTGGCCGCTGCCCCGGGGGAGATGACCCTAAGCGAGGTGTCTGCGCAACTTCTGGCTGCCATTACCATGTGCAAAACTTCCCTGACGAGTATGCTGGAGGAGGTGAAGATTGATATTGGCCTAATCAGGCAGGACCTGCACAACCTCCGAGACAGGGTGAGACAGGCTGAAGCTCGTATCTCCTCAGTCGAGGACTCGGTGGCGCCCTTACCTGCTGCGATTTCAGACCTTGAGCGCACTGCGTCGCAATGGAAAGAGAAGGCAGACGATCTGGAGAACCGGCTGCGGAGGAACAACCTCCGAATTGTTGGCCTGCCGGAGCACTCAGAGGGACAGGACCCCGGCTTCTTTGTTGAAAAATGGCTGCGTGAGCTGTTGCCTGATGCCCCGTTCACTACCACCTTCGCGGTGGAGAGGGCACACCGGGTCCCGACTCGCCCCCTCCCGCCAGGGGCCCCGCCGAGGCCGCTTCTAGCCAGAATGCTGAACTGCAACGACCGGGACATCGCCTTACGTCTGCTCCGTCGCCTGCCAGAGCTCACCTTCAATGGGTCTCCGGTGTCGATATTCCCTGACTTCTCCCAGGACCTGCAGAAGAAGCGTGCCACCTTCCAAGCAGTGAAGCGGAAGCTGAGGGACATGGCGATACCCTATTCTATGGTGTACCCAGCCCGACTGAGGGTCGTGGACGGTGAGAGGGCCATCTTCTTCATTACCCCGCAGGAGGCTGACGAGTGGGCCTCAAGGAGGCGCAATGTGAGGCGCTGAGGTCCTGAACGCCATCTGGGCCCGGCTGGGCCCTGCTGTTTATTGCACTGGAGCTCCCGGACTGCCGGTGAACTGTGAGTACTGCTGTCTACAGTGACTTGCTTTTGGGCCCCCTGGTGTACCCCTGTACCCATCTCCCGGTCCCCTCATGGCCTACTCCCCCTTGAGCATATACACTCTGGGAAGCACCCAACTGCCACCTTCACCCGTGGACTTTTACTCTCCGTACCTGCATACCCCACCTGGATACCCCACCCGACCTTGCTGTCTTACCCCCCCCCCCCGTGTACTGCCCCTCAGTAACTGTATGCTCCCTCTCATGCCGGACCCATGCAGACCCCTTCCTCATGCTGCCCTGTGCCCAACGGACCCTGCATCCTCTCTGTACCGTTTATCCCTTTCCCCTATGCTGGACTTCCCCGCAGGGGACCTGGTAATACACTGGTGAATGCTGCCATACACCCGTGACTGCAGCAGTTCTGATGACCCGCTACCGCTCTGCTGACGGGACTTGAAGCCCGGTTGATACCTCGGGACTGCATGTTACTCTGAACTGCTCATACTCGCTACACTGTGCGGCATATTGCCCGGATTATGGCCCACCCGTATTTCCCCTTGTTTATGTACCCTAGTTAATTGATGGTGCTGCTGTTTGTCCCTGGTGGCAGATTGTGAGGTCTCGTTTCCCTGCGACCTTGATTTACACGGTTCCCCCCGTATTATACATCTTCTCTGGGCCTTAGGCCATTGGCCTTTTGCATGTTGCATCTGTTTATGACCCTCTTGTTTTGTCTTTGTCTAGTGTTTTGTGTCTGTTTCGTTTTGTGTACGTCCCGGTCGGGCTGCCTGCCCTTTTTCCCTCCTCCCTGCGTTCCTTCTCTGTGGTTTCCCTGCTCCTCCACTCCCTTCTGTCGCCCCCCTACTTGCCCCCTCTTCTACTTTCACGTTGTGTACTCGTTTTACCCCTGTTCCTCTTCTCTCACCATTCCTTTCATTTCAGCTTCACTCTCTCCACATGGCGAATGTTAGGTATCTTTCGTGGAATGTGAGGGGTCTTGGCTGTCCTCGTAAGCGATCTCTGGTGTATGCCACTATACGTAAGTACCAACCAACTGTGGTTTGTTTGCAGGAGACGCACTTAATTGCCCCTAACACTCGGTGGTTGTCTAGGCCCTGGGTGCAATGGACGCTACACTCTTGCCACACCTCACATTCCAGGGGAGTCTCTTTTATGATACACAAATCCCTGAGATGGGAGGCGAGGCACACTCGGGTTGACTCTGAGGGCAGGTTTGTTTTCATTTTTTCACTTATTGACAATTCCCCCTATGTCCTCTTGGGTATTTATGTCCCTCCTCCTGGTGCCCTGGAGGTTCTCCACCAAGCTGCAGTTTTCGCTGCCTCTTTTCCAGGGGCTAGAGTTCTCTGCATGGGTGACTTCAATAATGTGTTGGACCCAGCTTTGGATAGGAGAGGGGTTGGCATTGTTCCTTCCTCTTCCCCGACTCCGCTAAGCGCCCTGGTTCAGGAACTAGGTTGGAGGGACACTTTTCGACATTTGCATCCCCATGCCCGCGTATATTCTTGTCAGGCCGCTAGCGGCAATTCCCTTTCGCGCATAGATATGATGTTGGGTAACCCACTTGTACTCCCTATGGTCCAGGCTGTGGCGTATGTTACTAGGGGGGTCTCCGATCACTCCCCTCTCCTACTGACCCTACAGACCCCTGGCCCTTCTAATATCCGAAGCTGGAAATTAAATCCTTATTGGCTGTCCTTATTTGGCCCTCATGATGGTATACCTGTACAACTATCCATGTTCTTTGTAGATCATAATGGGGTTGACGACCTCATTTTAGTATGGGAAACCACTAAAGCATTCCTACGGGGGTGTTTACAATCGGCCATATCTTATATTAAAAGGGAGGCGATGAGGGAGGAGTCTGAGCTGGGGGACCGTTGTGCTGACCTGGAGAGGACTTACATCACTGACCCGACCGATGACAATAAAACTGTATGGCTGCATGCGGGGCGACAGTACCTACATTGTTTGCAGGAGAAAGCGGCTCGTTAGCTTTTTTTTACCCAACAGAAGGCCTTTGAGATGGGAAATCAGTCCAGTAGATTACTAGCCCACCTTATACACCAGAACGCCCAGTCTCCGACGGTACTACAGGTCCGTTCGGTGGATGGGACTGTATTGACCACTACTTCCCAGATATCTGACAGATTTGTCTCCTTCTACTCTGATTTATACACCTCTCAGGCCACATACTCCTCACGGGAACTGTCTGACTACCTGGATGACATCACATTCCCTCGACTGTCCGCTGTCAGTGCCTCCTCTCTGGAGTCGGAGCTGACTATAGAAGAACTGGAGGATGCCTTGGGTGCCCTGGCGAGAGGTAAGTCGCCGGGCCCCGATGGCATTCCAGTGGAAGTTTACCAGCAATACAAGGAGCAGCTGGCTCCGGTGTTTTGCTGGCCATGTATAACTGTGCGTTTGCCTCTGACGTGCTGCCTGAGTCCTTTTATGATGCTACTATAGTGGTCATTTTGAAGCCGGATAAGGACCCTCTGGAATGTTCTTCGTATAGGCCCATTTCCCTCCTCAATTTAGATTATAAGTTGCTCGCTAAAATACTCTCCCTCCGGTTGAATCGAGTTATTTTGGAAATCATTCATGCAGATCAATCAGGCTTTATGCCTGGGAGGTCCACATCTGATAACATCAGGAGGGTCCAGACACTCACCCAAATAGGTGCTACTGGGGGGAGGGATTGGGCGCTGGCCTCTTTAGACACGGCTAAGGCTTTTGACTCCGTTGAGTGGTCCTTCCTGCTGGAGACTCTTCGGAGATTTGGATTCGGACCTAACTTTATAAAATGGATTTCCCTTTTATATAGATCCCCAAGGGCGCGTATGTCCATCAACGGTGCTCTTTCTCCTTATTTTTCCCTGGGCAGGGGCACGCGACAGGGGTGCCCTATCTCTCCCCTATTATTTGCTATTGCTATTGAACCTTTGGCCCTCCGGATCCGTCAGCATCCGGGATACGCTGGTATAAGCATTGGCTCGAGGGAGGATAGGGTAGGCCTGTATGCTGACGACATGATCTTATTCATGTCTGATCCTGCGTGCACTCTGGCTTTGGGGATTGGCCTTATTGACAACTTTGGGGTTTACTCGGGTCTTAGGATCAATTGGAGCAAGTCGGTGTATATGCCCATCAGAGATTCTCCGGTAGGGAATTGTTTACATGGCCTACGGGTTGTAGATCAGTTCAAATATTTAGGCATCATTATCAACAGGCGGTTTGGGGAGGATCACCAGACGAACATTCTACCTCTTCTATCCTATGTCCGTGCCAAATTCCGGACCTGGGCTGCCCTGCCCCTTTCTGTTGCGGGCCGCATTAATCTCATCAAAATGGTGGTCCTCCCCAAGTGTCTTTATCTGTTAGAGCATGCGTCAGCCATAGTACCAGTCTCCTTTTTTAGGCAGCTGCATTCTCTCTTTCCCCCGTTTATTTGGGGCTCTAATAGATCCAAGCTGAAACTGACCACATTGCAACGACCTAGAACTCAGGGAGGTATGTCACTACCCGATCTACAGCTATACTACATGGCTGGCCAGCTCAGGTATCTTAGACACTGGGTTTCCTTGCAGCCCCTCCCCAATAGTGAGCATCACCTTGCCCACAGTCTACACCTCTCTCACCTGTGGCCCGTCTTGGAGGGTAGGGTTGGTCTGGGGGGCCCTTGGCTTCCTTTGCATAGACTGGCCCTGAAACTCTGGACCTATGCTAAACGTTTATTTGCCTTTACGGACAACCTGTTGGATAGACAACTGTGGCATGATCCTACGTTGCCGCACTTCTCTGACCAACTGGATCCGCACTTTTGGAGGTCCTATGGTGTGATCTCCGTTGGTGATGTCTATGATGGTAGTGCCTTTAGGGACTTCCAGTACTTTATTGACGTTAAATCTGTCCCCAGACGATCATTTTACCGATACCTCCAGCTCAGACACGCCTTCCAAGTACAATTCCCTGGGTCTAGTGCTCCATTCTCTCACTTCCCAGTTATTGGGGTGTTCACCACTCAGGGGCCCCGGGGACTTATATCGGCTCTATATACTGCCCTTTTGAATGCTAAGATGGGGGGGGAGCCGCTGTCGGTCGAGGCGCGCTGGAGGAGCTGTGTAGCTGACATGACTGATGAGGAGTGGGATGATGCCCTCTCCTCACATCTGTACGTCTCACCTTCTATCAACAACAGACTGATTCAGCTGTACATGTTCCACCAGTCGTACCTCACCCGATACGCTTGACTAAAATGGGTAGGCGCCCAGACTCATCTTGCCACCGTTGTGGACATCCTGACTCTGACTTTATGCACATGATGTGGTCCTGCCATTATATAGCATCATTCTGGTCCGAGGTGATACAGTTTCTTACTTCCTTAACTCGACGACCGGTGCCGATGCTCCCGAGGCACTGCCTTTTGGGTCTTTTTGATGAGGAACTGTGGTCGCCAACTGAGATCATCTTCCTCAGGGAGGTTCTCTTCCTTGCACGCAAGGCCATAGCATTGCGTTGGATGGACTCTAGGACTCCCACGGTTGCTGGTTGGAAGGCCCTCGTGAACACCTCAGTGAACTATGAATATCTGGTTTACAAACATCGTAAGAACCCTGCCAAGTTCTATAAAATATGGGCGTCCTGGTGTGCCTCCCCCCATGCTCAATACACGGTGTCCAGGTTCTTGGCAGCAAGAGACCTCATTCTATCACAGTCTTCTTCCCCGGCTACTTGATTTCTCTTTTCTCGTCTGACCTAGGCTGATATTTCCCCCCTTCTTTGTTTCTCTTTCTCCTTTCCCCCTTACTTTCTCTTCCACCCCCCCCTTTTTTTTTTCTTTTCTCTCTCTCCTTCTCATCTCCCTCTTCCTCTTCCCCCTTCCTCCCTGACCTGGACGGATTTGTGTGATGTTTTTGCGTTTGTAGTGTCTCGTCTTTGTGTTTGTCTTTGTTTCCCTTTCCATAGTTCTTGAGTTCCCACCAAACGGTGGTTGGTTTTAATGTTTTCTGTGTTTTAGTTGATTCATTGCTGATGTAACTGCTCGTGTCATGCTGATGAATGATCATCCTTCTTCCGGCACGGTGTCGGATGATACCTGTATTTCTCACCGCCAGCTTTTGATACTTTTCGTATGTATTTATTGTGTTGAGCACTTACATTGCAATAAAAACAGTTTAAAAAAAAAAGCATGAGGACAGCTTAAAACAGTTTTAAACCACCCATTCCTCCTCATAAAAAAACCTGTATTAAAACGGATAAAATATGACCAGTAACTATCCTTAAAAAGTGTGCTAACACACATGCTAAAAAACTTGGTAAAAAGGAACGCCCTGATGTCGGGGAAGTCCTTTCCACCCATACCTTTTGGCATCATGACGATCTCTCTTCTCAATTTTTCACTCTTGGAGCTCCATAAAAAGGTAAAACATGCTTTAATAATTTTATTTAAAATCAATTCGGGGGGTGGAAAGACCATGCTAAGATACAATAAAATGGGTAAAATCACCATCTTTGTAACTAAAACCTTCCCCTCCATCGTTAGCTTTCTCATGTTCCACATACAAATTTTTGTGTTTATTTTTTGAGCCACCAAGTCCCAGCTATTAAAACCATTGTTTGACTCACTGAAGGAGACCCCTAAAATCTGCACAGACTCAGACACAGGAATGGGTAAATCCCTTAAAAACAGTCCTCCTATATTTAAAACACTGCTTTTATTAAAATTTACCTTAAAACCGGAGGCGCAACAAAAAAATTCAACTTGCTTTAGGGCTTTTTGAAGCGATGGGGTGTCCCTTCCGAGCACTGCCACATCGTCCATGTACCCCACTACTTTAGCCTCTAGTCCCCCTCCTCCCGGCAGGGGGACCCCTCTTATTTGCTTATCTCTCCTCAAGGTGCATAGTAGAGGCTCAAGCGCACATATGAAAAGTAGTGGGGACAAAGGACACCCCTGCTTCACTCCGGAATTTAAAATCACATCCTGTGTCTTAAAACCGTTAACTAAAATCTTGCTTGTGCAGTTTTTATAAAAGGCCTTAAGAGACAATAAAAAGCCTTCAGGTATACCCATTTTCTCTAAAACCTTAAAAAGATAAAAATGTGACACTCTGTCAAAAGCCTTCTCGAAGTCTAAGGATAAAATGGCTAGTTTTCCGTTTCTAGACTTTGTGTCACTAATCACATCTTTTAAAAGGTTAAGATTTTCCCATATGCTCCTCCCAGGCACCCCACATGTCACGATGCCGGCTGGCAGGAGGTTGATCCTCTGTGCCAAAGAGGGATTGGCGTGGACCGTGCTAGTGGACCGGTTCTAAGTCACTACTGGTATTCACCAGAGCCCGCCGCAAAGCGGGATGGTCTTGCTGCGGCGGTAGTGACCAGGTCGTATCCACTAGCAACGGCTCAACCTCTCTGACTGCTGAAGATAGGCGCGGTACAAGGGAGTAGACAGAAGCAAGGTCGGACGTAGCAGAAGGTCGGGGCAGGCAGCAAGGATCGTAGTCAGGGGCAAAGGCAGGAGGTCTGGAACACAGGCTAGGAACACACAAGGGAACGCTTTCACTAGGCACAAGGGCAACAAGATCCGGCGAGGGAGTGCAGGGGAAGTGAGGTATATATAGGGAGTGCACAGGTGAACACACTAATTAGAACCACTGCGCCAATCAGCGGCGCAGTGGCCCTTTAAATCGCAGAGACCCGGCGCGCGCGCGCCCTAGGGAGCGGGGCCGCGCGTGCCGGGACAGGACCGACGGAGAGCGAGTCAGGTACGGGAGCCGGGGTGCGCATCGCGAGCGGGCGCCACCCGCATCGCGAATCGCATCCCGGCTGGAGGCGGTATCGCAGCGCACCCGGTCAGTGGATCTGACCGGGGCGCTGCAGTAGCGAGAGTGTAGCGAGCGCTCCGGGGAGGAGTGGGGACCCGGAGCGCTCGGCGTAACAGTACCCCCCCCCTTGGGTCTCCCCCTCTTCTTTGAGCCTGAGAACCTGAGGACCAGACTTTTATCTAGGATATTGTCCTCAGGTTCCCAGGATCTCTCTTCAGGACCACAGCCCTCCCAGTCAACCAGAAAAAAGGTTTTCCCTCTGACCTTTTTGGAGGCCAGTATCTCCTTTACAGGAAAGATGTCCGAAGAACCGGAGACAGGAGTGGGAGAAATAAGTTTAGGAGAGAAACGGTTGAGGATGAGTGGTTTAAGAAGAGAGACATGAAAGGCATTAGGAATACGAAGAGAAGGAGGAAGAAGAAGTTTGTAAGAGACAGGATTAATCTGGCACAAAACTTTGAAAGGACCAAGATAGCGTGGTCCCAATTTGTAGCTGGGAACACGGAAGCGGACATATTTAGCGGAGAGCCATACCTTGTCTCCGGGAGAAAAAATGGGGGGAGCTCTTCTTTTCTTATCAGCAAACTTCTTCATGCGTGATGAAGCCTGTAAGAGAGAATTTTGGGTCTCTTTCCATATGGTGGAAAGATCACGAGTTATTTCATCCACAGCGGGCAAACCAGAGGGCAAGGGAGTAGGGAGGGGGGGAAGAGGGTGACGGCCGTACACCACGAAAAATGGGGATTTGGAAGAAGATTCAGAGACTCTGAAGTTATACGAGAATTCGGCCCATGGTAGAAGATCTGCCCAGTCATCCTGGCGGGAGGAAACAAAATGCCGTAAATAATCACCCAGGACCTGGTTAATTCTTTCTACTTGCCCATTGGATTGAGGATGATAAGCAGAAGAAAAGTTTAATTTAATCTTGAGTTGTTTACAAAGAGCCCTCCAGAATTTTGACACGAATTGGACGCCTCTATCCGAGACGATCTGCGTGGGCAACCCGTGAAGACGAAAAATTTGTATAAAAAATTGTTTTGCCAACTGAGGCGCTGAAGGAAGACCAGGAAGAGGAATAAAATGTGCCATCTTGGAAAATCGATCAACGACCACCCAAACAACAGTGTTGCCACGGGATGGGGGTAAGTCTGTAATAAAGTCCATACCAATCAGAGACCAAGGCTGTTCGGGGACAGGCAGAGGGTGAAGGAGACCAGCAGGCTTCTGGCGAGGAGTCTTGTCCCGGGCACAGACAGTGCAGGCCCGCACAAAATCAACAACATCCGTCTCCAGAGTCGGCCACCAATAGAAACGAGAGATGAGTTGCACAGATTTCTTGATGCCCGCATGGCCTGCGAGATGGGAGGAGTGACCCCATTTGAGGATTCCGAGGCGTTGGCGTGGAGAGACGAAGGTCTTCCCTGGAGGAGTTTGCCTGATGGAGGCTGGAGAAGTGGAGATCAGGCAGTCAGGAGGAATGATGTGTTGCGGAGAGAGCTCTACTTCCGAGGCATCCGAGGAACGAGAGAGAGCATCGGCCCTGATGTTCTTATCGGCAGGGCGAAAGTGAATTTCAAAATTAAACCGGGCAAAGAACAGAGACCACCTGGCCTGGCGAGGATTCAGCCGTTGGGCGGACTGGAGATAGGAGAGATTCTTGTGATCGGTGTAAATAATAACTGGAAATTTTGATCCCTCCAGCAGATGCCTCCATTCCTCAAGTGCTAATTTAATGGCCAGTAGCTCTCGATCCCCGATGGAGTAGTTCCTCTCCGCCGGAGAGAAGGTCCTAGAAAAAAAAACACAGGTAACAGCATGCCCGGAAGAATTTTTTTGTAGAAGAACCGCTCCAGCTCCTACTGAGGAGGCATCAACCTCCAATAGGAAGGGTTTAGATGGGTCAGGTCTGGAGAGCACGGGAGCAGAAGAAAAGGCAGACTTGAGCCGTTTAAAGGCGTCTTCCGCTTGAGGAGGCCAGGACTTAGGATTGGCATTCTTCTTGGTTAAAGCCACGATAGGAGTCACAATGGTGGAAAAATGTGGAATAAATTGTCTGTAATAATTGGCGAACCCCAAAAAACGTTGGATAGCACGGAGTCCGGAGGGGCGTGGCCAATCTAAGATGGCAGAGAGTTTGTCTGGATCCATTTGTAGTCCCTGGCCAGAGACCAAGTATCCTAGGAAAGGAAGAGATTGACATTCAAACAGACATTTCTCCATTTTGGCATAAAGTTGATTGTCACGAAGTCTCTGAAGAACCATGCGGACATGCTGGCGGTGTTCTTCTAGGTTGGCAGAAAAAATCAGAATATCGTCCAGATACACAACAACACAGGAATATAAGAGATCACGAAAAATTTCATTAACAAAGTCTTGGAAGACGGCAGGGGCGTTGCACAGGCCAAAGGGCATGACCAGATACTCAAAGTGTCCATCTCTAGTGTTAAATGCCGTTTTCCATTCATCCCCCTCCCTGAAGCGGATGAGATTATAAGCACCTCTTAAGTCCAGTTTGGTAAAGATGTGGGCACCTTGGAGGCGATCAAAGAGTTCAGAGATAAGAGGTAGAGGGTAGCGGTTCTTTACCGTGATTTTATTAAGACCGCGGTAGTCAATGCAAGGACGTAGGGAGCCATCTTTTTTGGACACAAAGAAAAATCCAGCTCCGGCAGGAGAGGAGGATTTGCGGATAAACCCCTTTTTTAAATTTTCCTGGATGTACTCAGACATAGCAAGAGTCTCTGGGGCGGACAGAGGATAAATTCTGCCCCGGGGTGGAGTAGTGCCCGGGAGGAGGTCAATAGGACAGTCATAAGGCCTGTGAGGAGGAAGAGTCTCAGCTTGTTTTTTGCAAAACACATCAGCAAAGTCCATATAGGCCTTAGGGAGACCGGTTACAGGGGGAACCACAGGGTCACGGCAGGGAGTACTGGGAACCGGTTTAAAGCAGTCCTTGAAACAAGAGATACCCCAGCTCTTGATCTCCCCTGTGGACCAATCCAGGGTTGGGGAATGGCGTTGGAGCCACGGTAGTCCAAGGAGAATTTCGGAAGTGCAATTGGGGAGGACCAAGAACTCAATTTTTTCTTGATGAGGTCCGATGCACATTAGAAGGGGCTCCGTGCGGTAACGTATGGTACAGTCCAATCTTTCATTGTTAACACAATTGATGTAGAGGGGTCTGGCGAGACTGGTTACCGGGATGTTGAACCTGTTGATGAGAGAGGCCAAAATAAAGTTTCCTGCAGATCCGGAATCCAAGAAGGCCATAGTAGAGAAGGAGAAGGTAGATGCAGATATCCGCACAGGCACAGTAAGACGTGGAGAAGCAGAGTTGACATCAAGGACTGTCTCACTTTTGTGCGGAGTCTGCGTGCGTCTTTCCAGGCGGGGAGGACAGATAGGACAATCCTTCAGGAAGTGTTCGGTACCGGCACAGTACAGGCAGAGATTCTCCATGCGGCGTCGTGTCCTCTCTTGAGGTGTCAGGCGAGACCGGTCAACTTGCATAGCCTCCACGGCGGGAGGCACAGGAACGGATTGCAGAGGACCAGAGGAGAGAGGAGCCGGGGAGAAAAAACGCCTCGTGCGAACAAAGTCCATATCCTGGCGGAGCTCCTGACGCCTTTCGGAAAAACGCATGTCAATGCGAGTGGCAAGATGAATGAGTTCATGTAGATTAGCAGGAATTTCTCGTGCGGCCAGAACATCTTTAATGTTGCTGGATAGGCCTTTTTTAAAGGTCGCGCAGAGGGCCTCATTATTCCAGGATAGTTCAGAAGCAAGAGTACGGAATTGTATGGCGTACTCGCCAACGGAAGAATTACCCTGGACCAGGTTCAGCAGGGCAGTCTCAGCAGAGGAGGCTCGGGCAGGTTCCTCAAAGACACTACGAATTTCCGAGAAGAAGGAGTGTACAGAGGCAGTGACGGGGTCATTGCGGTCCCAGAGCGGTGTGGCCCATGACAGAGCTTTTCCAGACAGAAGGCTGACTACGAAAGCCACCTTAGACCTTTCAGTAGGAAACTGGTCCGACATCATCTCCAAGTGCAGGGAACATTGTGAAAGAAAGCCACGGCAAAAGTTAGAGTCCCCATCAAATTTATCCGGCAAGGATAGTCGAAGGCCTGAAGCGGCCACTCGCTGCGGAGGAGGTGCAGGAGCTGGCGGAGGAGATGATTGCTGAAGCTGTGGTAGTAGCTGCTGTAGCATCACGGTCAGTTGAGACAGCTGGTGGCCTTGTTGCGCTATCTGTTGTGACTGCTGGGCGACCACCGTGGTGAGGTCAGCGACAACTGGCAGAGGTACTTCAGCGGGATCCATGGCCGGATCTACTGTCACGATGCCGGCTGGCAGGAGGTGGATCCTCTGTGCCAGAGAGGGATTGGCGTGGACCGTGCTAGTGGACCGGTTCTAAGTCACTACTGGTATTCACCAGAGCCCGCCGCAAAGCGGGATGGTCTTGCTGCGGCGGTAGTGACCAGGTCGTATCCACTAGCAACGGCTCAACCTCTCTGACTGCTGAAGATAGGCGCGGTACAAGGGAGTAGACAGAAGCAAGGTCGGACGTAGCAGAAGGTCGGGGCAGGCAGCAAGGATCGTAGTCAGGGGCAACGGCAGGAGGTCTGGAACACAGGCTAGGAACACACAAGGGAACGCTTTCACTAGGCACAAGGGCAACAAGATCCGGCGAGGGAGTGCAGGGGAAGTGAGGTATATATAGGGAGTGCACAGGTGAACACACTAATTAGAACCACTGCGCCAATCAGCGGCGCAGTGGCCCTTTAAATCGCAGAGACCCGGCGCGCGCGCGCGCCCTAGGGAGCGCGGCCGCGCGCGCCGGGACAGGACCGACGGAGAGCGAGTCAGGTACGGGAGCCGGGGTGCGCATCGCGAGCGGGCGCCACCCGCATCGCGAATCGCATCCCGGCTGGAGGCGGTATCGCAGCGCACCCGGTCAGTGGATCTGACCGGGGCGCTGCAGTAGCGAGAGTGTAGCGAGCGCTCCAGGGAGGAGCGGGGACCCGGAGCGCTCGGCGTAACACCACAGACCTGATTTGAATGGATTATTTTCTCTATTACACTTTTTAATCTATTTGCGCACAGTTTTGCCATCACTTTGTAGTCACAGTTGAGGAGGGTGATTGGTCTCGAGTTCTTTAGATCTGACCGGTCTCCCTTTTTGAAC
The DNA here is from genome assembly GCF_029499605.1 of Hyla sarda. Classification (NCBI taxonomy): domain Eukaryota; kingdom Metazoa; phylum Chordata; class Amphibia; order Anura; family Hylidae; genus Hyla; species Hyla sarda. The sequence goes on from NW_026609289.1 coordinate 325,400, forward strand.
AGCAGGGAGACATCACCCTTCCTCCATGAACCTGGGAGGGCTTTTGTTTTAAATACTTCCGTAAAAAGGGAAAAAAGGTCATCTTTTAAAATACCATAAAAAATGACATAAAACTCAATGGGTATACCGTCAGGACCAGGCACCTTACCGGATTTAAAACTCCTGATCGTCTCTAAAACCTCCTGTTCCGAGATCTCCCTCTGTAAAAGAGACTGGGACACAGGGTCTAAAACATTGGTAATCTCCTTCAATGAGTCATTCATAAAATCAATATCAATATTTTTTGTATTAAAAAAATCCGCATAAAATGAATGTACCCTTTTTAAAATACCCTGTACATCTTTTTCTCCTTGTATATTATCAATTAACACCTTTTTATCCGTTACTTTCTTAAAAAAGTACCTGGAGCAGGTCTCGTTCTCTTCAAGGTGCTTTATTTTGGATCTGAAAATTATCTCTTTTCCCTTCTGCTCCAGGCACTGTTTTATTTCTTTTTTTAAGTCAGTAATTTCTCTATAAACCTCTATACCATTGTCTCTGAATTTGTACAGGGTCTGCAGACGGGTATTTAGAAGGGAGTAAAACTCACGCTTCTCTTTAGCTCTAGAGATCCCTACTCTAATAAAAAACTCTTTTATGATTGTTTTCATTTTCTCCCACCATATACTGATGGGAGTGTTAGGATCTCTTACCCGTCTGCAGTCCTTGTAGAAGTTGATAAAATCGGATAAAACCTGCGGATCTTCTAAAAGGGATACATTCATCTTCCAAGCATTCCTCCCAGTCTTTTTTCTAAAATCACTCTTCACCTTAAAAGATAAAAGTTTGTGATCAGAAAAAACATTGGTTAAAACATCACACTTAAAAGGCAGTACTTGATAAGAACAGAAGATAAAATCGATCCTGGAGCTGCAGTTTGTGTTGCTCCAGGTCACACCGTTTCTTTCTGGTAAAATACTATTGCATTTCTTAAAAACATCAGTAAGTCTAAAATCAATAATCATATTTTTTAACATAGAAGATGTTTTATCATAGTTTCTACTTACTGAATTGGTAAAACGGTGCTCCCCCCTTAAAATACAATTAAAATCACCTGCTAAAATAAGAGGTTCAGAATCATTGATAAAAAGGGGTAAAATCTCTAACATCCGTGCTCTATCATTTTTATTGGGTGAACCATAAAAATTTAAAAACTGCCATTTAATACCATCAATAAAAGCTTTAACCAATAAAATTCTGCCTGGTAAAATCTCATGAATAAAATCAATAAAAGCATTTCCTTTAAAAAGTATGGCGACCCCTGCTGATCTGGATTCGTTAGATCCAGACCAGACTGATGGACCGTGTACCCAATCTTTTTTATACTTTTCATAATTTAAACTATGCGGGATGCCGCACTCCTGCAGGAAAACCACAGAAGCAGCAAAAATAGACAAGTAGTTAAAAAGGGCAACCCGTTTCGCTCGTGAACTTATGCTTCTTACATTCATAGACAATCCGGACAACTCAGCCATTGGAGATGTAAAAAAGAAAAGGAAGGCTCAGATAACAAACTAAAAACCAGATTGCGCACTGGAGCTCTCGTTACCCCCCACCTCCGACTCTACCGTACACATAGAGGAAGCCGGAGAGGAACCACCATCGCTCGAGCAGCCCCCCTCTTCCAAGACCACAGGTGTATTGACGGAGTACATTGGTAAGAACAGCTTCTGGGCTCCATTCTCTTTTTCGGCGTCCACCTCTTGCCCCTCCATAGGGGTCGGGTGCGTACTTAGGTCCGTTTCCGGGACCTCGGAGATGGTCACCCCTGAAACCTCCTCCTGGCTGGGAGGAGGAGGGGTATCCACCGCTGGGACCTGTGGAGGAGCTTCACTTGGAGCCCCCGTCACGACAGGAACTTCCATCTGCTCCTCCTGGACCACCTCCGAGTCCGGACGCCCTTTGGAGCCCCTTCGTCTTTTCACCTTTGCTACTCCGTCCGGGTTTTCACACTCAGGGGGACCCCGAGCAGGAGGACCTTCCGGGGTGGAATCGGGCACCTCTCGCTCTTCCACCTTCTCTGAGGTATCTGCCCGATCCCCTCTCGCATTTCTCTTCCCCGGCCTCCTCTCTATTGGGGTCCCCCTTTCCCCCTGTGCCTCTTTCTCCTGGGGTTCTTTTGGGGGGGCCGTGGTCTCCATCTCACAGCTTACCTCTTCTTGTGGGGGGTGCTCCTCCTCTCTGGCTTTTCCCCAGGCTGGTTTCCGGACGTCTCTCTTGGGTTGCCCTTGCTGTTCTGTGGTTTTTTTTGGTCTGTGGGGACAGGAAGCATACACGTGACCAAAGTGACGGCAAAAATTACATCTCAAACCCTTATCACATTTTTCTGTTTCATGTTGCATGCTTCCACATTTCTTACCGGAACTTTCACAATTTCCCTTTATGTGCCCATAACGTTGGCACCTTCTGCAGAAGTTTGGCATTCCCGCAAAAAAGAGGTCGCCATACACATTGTTTAATTTAAAACGAGCAGGCGGTAAAAGTATCCCCCCTGGGAGGGTGGGGTCTTTGTTGCACATGACTTGATATCGCCATTTTGAGGTCCAGACACCACAGTCGTTCATGATTTTTCCTCTGAACTCCACCTTTTTAAAGTAGGCTGTCAGGAACCCATCGATCTCTCTCTGATTTACAAAAGGGGAGTACATCTTCACGACAATCAACTTGGTTTCATCTAGGACGTGCTCGACAATTTGGATACCCTTAAGCCTCGGATCATCTTGCTTTGGAATTCTCATTACCGCATCTAAGAATACGCCTTCCCCTATGAAAGTGCAGTCGTAGATCCTCCGCTTAGGGTAATCCTGGATGGCCAAAATCTCTCGCTTACGAACATTAAGAATCTTGTCGAGCACGTCCTCTATCACGAACCTCATGCCACGTGCATCCGCCGCATCACCTGTGAGAATGACCCGCACAGTGTGTTTAATCCGGGCATAAGCCGGTACCGAACCAGGATCTAGATCTTCATCCATGGTTCATTCGTGTTTTGGTCTGGTTCTCTCCGCTCCAACCAACCAGCCAATTCGCTCAAACCTCTCTCCACCCGAAGGCTTTGAGAGGCGATCGCAACCCGTTACCCTGGGACTAAGCCCTCTCCCCAATAGCAACAAGTGGGTGAAGCCCAGGCAATAAACCTGGGCGATCCCACAAGGCCGAGGAGAGGGGTACCCGAGTACCTTCTGACCAGATCTCCTGTATTACTACACTTGATCTTAGCCAAAAGGCCGAGAAGCGATAACCGTGAAAGGGGCGGGCCCAACAAGGTCCCCTTCATGGGCACTATCACTGCTTGCTGTCAGGGAGGCTGCCAGACAATTTCCCATGCACACTCTGGGCTGGGGGGCAGTCAACCACCAGTACACACAGCAGAACCTAAACCCATACCATTATTACTAAGCAGCAAGACAGGGGCCCATTGCACTCCCACGGGGCCTTTTTAAATGCAATCCATAACCCGGATATGCCAGGAACCCTTCTTACTCCTCCTACTTGCATGTGACACTGGGCTTAGGATCTGCATAGGAAACACACACACAAGCACACACCTACATTTGTTGCCTGCAGATGCCTCCTTGGCTGTTCCCAAACGGTATCAAAAAAACACCCACGGGAAGCTGTAAGCATAGAGGACATGCCTGCACCCTATTGGACTTACCTGTGTGGGTTAAATCCGGGTTATTTGACAACCTATGGCGGTGATGGTTCTGCTCAGGCAGAGCAGTGCTGATGCTCCTCATAAAGCTGTCGCTGCTGTGAAGGTTCTAGGTGACATCACAATCCCTATGGTTACATACACAACAAAGCTGGGTTGTTGTTGTTTACACTCTGCAAGGCCTGTGAAAGTGAGTGACATCATAGCACTGGAGTTCTGAGGGTTCTAGATGGATGCAACAATCTCCTGTTGCTTCTATGAAGGCCATAATAGACGACATCACCAAACAGCTCCATAGTCACATACACAGCAAAGGTGAGATGTTGTTTACACCTAGTGATGTCAGTGGTATTGAGTGACATCACAGCACAGTGCTAAGGCTCCTGGGCCTGGACACAGCAGCGGCTGCAATATCTCAACGGAGAATACGTTTATATATATGTGTGTGTGTGCGCGTATATATATATATATATATATATATATATATATATATATATTTCTCCGCCGAAATCACTTTTAAACCCATTTCCACCTTTTTTTCCCTTCTCTTCCTCTTACTTTTTTTTCACGTTTTTTTACGTTTTTCTCCTTTTCGCCTCTTTTCTGGGCGTATTATTCTTCTTTTTCTTCTTTTTTTTCGTCTAATGCATACCCCATCAGTGCAGCAATGCTTATTCAATACCGCCAGCAGATGGAGACACTGGGGGATAATTTTCTAAGGATTTGTACTGATTTTTCCTGTCTGAATTTGTCGCACAGAAAGTTGCAGGCCAAATATGTGTGACATTTCTGCGACTTTAGCTTCTAGAGCATTTTTACAACATTATACATAGGTGCTGAATACATAAAAAGCGACTGTTCAGCGACAGACAAGTCGCATCGGCTGAAAGTAGGCCAGAATGTCAGTCCATGTTGGAGCAGGTTTAGATACAGTCTAAAGCATAGATCTCAAAGTCTGTGCACAGAATTTAGCAAGGGCCTCGCACCTTCTGATGCATTAGGTAGGTGCACAATAGCATAGCCTAACCCTCTGTACTTTGGTCTATCTTGATGCGGGACATAGACAGCCAGCTGATGACCAATCCATTAGTGCAATGGATGGCTGGAAGCATTTGTCTTTGCCTTTGCAATACCACAGAAGCAATGCATGGTCAATGTACAGCAATGACACACCTGTGTGAACAGCCAGGAGACCCCCCCCATGTTATGTTACATAGTTACATAGTTAGTACGGTCGAAAAAAGACATATGTCCATCAAGTTCAACCAGGGAATTAAGGGGTAGGGGTGTGGCGCGATATTGGGGAAGGGATGAGATTTTATATTTCTTCATAAGCATTAATCTTATTTTGTCAATTAGGAACATTCAGCACCCACCCGCTATAAGGCAGCTGCCTATCATGTCATGCCCTACCTGCACAGGTGTGCTGGCTGCTCAGATGATCCAATTAAGGAGGCCATTTAGTCAGCAGCAGCAGAAGTCCTGTGCCTGGACGCTCCAACAGCGGCCAGACACAAGCAGAAGCAGAAGCAGCAGCAGCAGCAGCAGCACCACCTTTTGTTTTTTTGGCTGCAGCAGCAGCAAGGCCCACAGGGCTGGCTAGCTGGCTAGCCAGCAAGCAGGTAGCAATGAAAGTAGGAATCTTTCTTTTTAACCCTGTAAGGGGGTGGTGCACTGTACCCGAAGATACTGCCATATCGGTTTAATGCATAGGGCGACGGAAGCAAGCTTCGAAATTGGCCCCCGTTCTCAAAAATCCATTTAATATATGGTCCCCAGATAGGGGACGTATCAGATATTAAACTGATAAGAACAGATTTTTGATTGAAAGAGCTTTATTTACCGTTCAGTCATTACAAGTCGTACAATAAATTACAGTCACACAAAGCATGATAGTACAATACACAGCAAAGGTTCCCTAAGCTATACATCGCACACCATGCTACTCTAACATTCAGCTCAATCCTGCAATAGAAAGGCACAAGAGATCAAACAAAAACCAAATAATACAATCTGTGATCGGGGTAGGGGTGTGGGCGACTATGTGGGGGTAGGGAGGGGGCGGATCACAGGGCCAAACTGTTGGGCTGTATCTTCAGGGAGACATGGGAGAAGGAGAGGGGTCTTCACTCCTCTTCTTCCTCATCAACGGCCGAGCTGTCCAAGATGGAATAGTCTCTAAGCAGGTTCTTGATGAACCTGCGGCAGTCCCGGACGGACATGTTTTCCCTGTTGATCACGAGGCGGTTCCTGGCAAGCCACACTGCGTCCTTAAAACAGTTCATAAGGCGCCAGGCCTCCTGGATGGCCTCCACGTCGTGGGTCCCAGGGAACAGGCCGTAAAGCACCGAATGGTACGATAGGCAGCTCCTGGGGACTGAGTCTCTGAGTTCATGTTCTAGGGCGTCCAACAGACCCTGTGCAAAGGGGCACTGCCAAAACACGTGGAAAGATGTTTCCTCCACGTAGGGGCAACGGGGGCAGTACCGGGTCTTGCACAGGTTGCGGGCATGCATGAATGACCTGAGAGAGAGACCTCCCATGACGGCCATCCACGACAAGTCCTTGTGTCCATTGGTAAGCCGCTTTGAGGCCACATTGTTCCAAACTGTCTCTGCAGTGGCTGCGGGGAGTCCCGGAACCAGCTCGGTCAAGTCCTTAGCTCGGATGAGCTTGTGGATTGTCTTCGGCTTCCATAGGTCGGGTTTCAGTCCTTCCAGCTGGTGCTCCCTCACAAACCGGACAACATCCCCATAGAACCAGGGAGTGTTCCAGTTGTAAGGGATGGAGCTGTCCCACTTGTCCCAGCCCAGCTGTCTCCAGAGGGGCATGAGAAGCAAGCGAGACATGGACCTGCCCGCTGAGCCAGTCTTTTCAACAAGAGTCCGCTGCACCGTGACACATGCAAAGGAGGCCCTCAGCAGAGCGGGGATGTCGGGTATTCCCTTCCCACCCTTGCGGGGTTCCTTGTACATCACGGTCCTCTTGACTCTGTCCATTTTGCCCCAGACGAAGCCAAACACTGTCCGGGTGATGGCCTTGCAAACGGTGGTATGGGGAGGCCAGGCCTGTGCGGTATATTGGAGCACAGGTAAAACTTCACTCCGCAGGACAAGTGCCTTGCCTTCCATCGTGAGCTTTCTGGAGCTCCACAGTCCGATCTTCGAGTTTATCCTTCCTAGTCGGTCTTGCCAGGACTTAAGGGCCGCTCCTTCCTTCCCGAACCAGACTCCAAGAATTTGAATGAAGTCCGGCTTAATAGTAAAGGGGAAGGGGGCGGAAGAAGCCAGGTGCCATTCCCCGAAGAGCATGGCCTCCGACTTCCCGCAGTTGACTTTTGCCCCCGAAGCTCTGCCGAAGTCCTCGCAGGTCTGGACGAGTGCAGTCACCGAACGCTGGTCAGCGCAGAAGACGGTCACGTCGTCCATGTAGAGCGAGCACTTGACCTTGTGGCGATCTGGTCCTGGTGCGGTGATCCCTCTGATCTCTCCATTCTGCCGGATAGTCTCAGCGAAGAGCTCTATAACACAAACAAAAAGGAGAGGTGAAAGAGGGCAGCCTTGTCTAACCCCTGAAAGAATAGAAAAGGGGTCAGTCTTCCAGCCGTTCACCAACACCGTGCTGTAAATGTCAAAATACATAACGTTAACAAAAGAGCAAAACATCTTCCCCAGACCCAGCCTGCGCAAAACCCTGTCCATGAATGCGTGGGAGACACGGTCGAACGCCTTCTCCTGATCTAAGCTGACCAGGGCGGCGCGGCCCCCGCGGTCCTGGATGTAATGGACCGTGTCTCTCACAAGGGCAAGGCTGTCGGCAATCCTGCGGCCAGGAATGCTGCAGGTCTGGTCCGGATGGACGATCTGCCCCATGACAGGTTTCAGCCTGTTGGCCAGCACCTTGGCGAGGATCTTGTAGTCCACGTTCAGGAGAGAGATGGGACGCCAGTTTTTCAGGTCACATCTCTCCCCCTTCCGCTTATACAAGATCGTGATCATCCCTTCCCTCAACGACGGAGGCATTCTGCCCCCCACCACCATCTCCTCGTACACCTCCAACAGGTCCGGACAGATCAGGTCACCCAGCGCTACGTAGAGCTCGGCCGGGAGACCGTCACTGCCCGGGGTCCTGCCGGGCTTAAAGGATTTAGCGGCAGAGAGCAGCTCCCCCACCGTCAAGGGATCGTCCATAGCCGCCGCACCTGCGGGATCAACAACGTTAGTGACACCTGACAGGAACCTCTCGGCGGCTTCGGGGTCGAATGACTTGGGGGCGTAGAGGTTGCCGTAGAAGTCGTGGACGACCCCCATCACTTCCTCCTTGCCGCTCCTCATGTGTCCGGTCTCATTTCGTAGCTCAGTCAGGGGCGTGTGGCCGGCATGGAGCTTCCTGAAAAAGAAAGAGTTACATTTCTCACCCTTCTCCAGGTTCTCCACCTTGGAACGAAAGACGATTCGCTTGGATTCCTCCTCAAAGTGCCTTTTCAAGCTCTTTTTGGTCTCCTCCAGCTCCTCCCTGACGTCCCAGCCACACTGGAGCAGGTCCTGCAGGGACCGCAGCTCGCGCTGCAGTTTCCTCAAGTCCCACTTCTTCGCACACGCCTGTTGTCTGCCTTTTGCCTGAAAGAAACAACGGAATTCGACTTTAACATATTCCCACCAATCGCTGATGCACTTGAACAGACATTTGTCATTTCGCCATACAAGGTACGCATCCCTAAGTTCCTCCATGACCTCCCTCTGCTCCAACAGGGCACAATTCAACTTCCAGGAGCCTGGGCCAGGTGGGAATCCATGGCCCAGAGTCCCCCGGAATCGAATGGCCCTGTGGTCAGAGAAGAAGCAGGGGACCATAGAGTACGACACCTTTCTGACTGCTCTCGAAGTGAAGATGAAGTCTATCCGAGAACGGAGCGAGCCATCGGGGCGGCTCCACGTATAGTTTACGGAGCCGTTCCCGATGGACCCGACAACGTCCTGCAAGGATGCCTCCGTCACCATCTCAATCAGCAGTTTAGACGTCACGTCCAGGTTGGCGGATGTGCCAGAACTGCGCCCGTCCACCTCAATGGGGCAGTTGAAGTCACCACCCAACACTACTGCTCTAGTGGTGGCGAGTTCACAACAAGGTGAGATGTTGTTTACACCTAGTGATGTCAGTGGTATTGAGTGACATCACAGCACAGTGCTAAAGCTCCTGGGCCTGGACACAGCAGCGGCTGCAATATCTCAACGGAGAATACGTTTATATATGTGCGCGTATATATATATATATATATATATATATATATATATATATATATTTCTCCGCCGAAATCACTTTTAAACCCATTTCCAGCTTTTTTTCCCTTCTCTTCCTCTTACTTTTTTTTCACGTTTTTTTACGTTTTTCTCCTTTTCGCCTCTTTTCTGGGCGTATTATTCTTCTTTTTCTTCTTTTTTTTCGTCTAATGCATACCCTATCAGTGCAGCAATGCTTATTCAATACCGCCAGCAGATGGAGACACTGGGGGATAATTTTCTGAGGATTTATACTGATTTTTCCTGTCTGAATTTGTCGCACAGAAAGTTGCAGGCCAAATATGTGTGACATTTCTGCGACTTTAGCTTCTAGAGCATTTTTACAACATTATACATAGGTGCTGAATACATAAAAAGCGACTGTTCAGCGACAGACAAGTCGCATCGGCTGAAAGTAGGCCAGAATGTCAGTCCATGTTGGAGCAGGTTTAGATACAGTCTAAAGCATAGATCTCAAAGTCTGTGCACAGAATTTAGCAAGGGCCTCACACCTTCTGATGCATTAGGTAGGTGCACAATAGCATAGCCTAACCCTCTGTACTTTGGTCTATATTGATGCGGGACATAGACAGCCAGCTGATGACCAATCCATTAGTGCAATGGATGGCTGGAAGCATTTGTCTTTGCCTTTGCAATACCACAGAAGCAATGCATGGTCAATGTACAGCAATGACACACCTGTGTGAACAGCCAGGAGACCCCCCATGTTATGTTACATAGTTACATAGTTAGTACGGTCGAAAAAAGACATATGTCCATCAAGTTCAACCAGGGAATTAAGGGGTAGGGGTGTGGCGCGATATTGGGGAAGGGATGAGCTTTTATATTTCTTCATAAGCATTAATCTTATTTTGTCAATTAGGAACATTCAGCACCCACCCGCTATAAGGCAGCTGCCTATCATGTCATGCCCTACCTACCTGCACAGGTGTGCTGGCTGCTCAGATGATCCAATTAAGGAGGCCATTTAGTCAGCAGCAGCAGAAGTCCTGTGCCTGGACGCTCCAACAACGGCCAGACACAAGCAGAAGCAGAAGCAGCAGCAGCAACACCTTTTGTTTTTTGGCTGCAGCAGCAGCAAGGCCCACAGGGCTGGCTAGCTGGCTAGCCAGCAAGCAGGTAGCAATGAAAGTAGGAATCTTTCTTTTTAACCCTGTAAGGGGGTGGTGCACTGTACCCGAAGATACTGCCATATCGGGTCAATGCATAGGGCGACGGAAGCAAGCTTCGAAATCGGCCCCCGTTCTCAAAAATCCATTTAATATATGGTCCCCAGATAGGGGACGTATCAGATATTAAACTGATAAGAACAGATTTTTTTTTTTTTAACTTGGCTACCCCTGAGGGGTATCTTTTTATTTAGAATTCATAAAATTTTATAAAGTTCATTATGATTTTTAAATATAATTTTTTCCAATAAAAACAAATTTTGATAAAATCACATATAACAATAAAAGTTCACATAAATACAATCATAATACACTTAAAATGGGCACTTGGTGGCTATACAAAAGGGCGTTCCATTCATTAAAATACCATTTTCTAGCTAATAAAGGATAATATTTCTTGTCTAATAAAAAGTACTGGTACATATCACTAAAACAAAGAGCTAAAACATCATTCACAGATAAAATCTCATGTTTAAAAAGTAAAATGTTTCTGGCATTCCATAGAGCTGCTTTAACACAGTTTATGATCTTCCATGCCATTATCTCTTGAGTCCGTATTGGGCATTCCAGACATCCATAAAAAACAGCTGCAGAGTTTAAGTCCTTTATTTCTGTTATCTTCTTCACCAGAGGGAGTATTTTAGTCCATATCCTTTTTGCATAAAAACAAGTTCAGAAAAGGTGGTACACGGTCTCGGGTTCCTGGCAGCCCTCCCTCGGGCATACTGCAGTGTTGGCCATCCTTCTTCGGTGCTGGAATGCCCGGCATGGAAGACACTCGTGTATGCAGCTCCAGGCAAGATCTTTCTGTGAATTAAAAAGATAAATCATATTTGCCATCTTCCATATTTTCCTGCATTTCTCTTCATTAAAATTATTCACAGGGGCAATAAAACCACTTTCTTTAATATATGTTAGCAGTTTTTTGCTATTAGTTATTTCATTAATACTTTTTCCGTTAAAGTTGTACAGGTTGAAAATTTTCTCTAAAATCTTGCATTGTTGGGGAAGATTAAAAGCATGAGGACAGGGGGGCGTGGCTTGGACGCTGAGCCGAACGGACGCATGCTGAACTTGCTCCGCTCTGAACCGTGTTGTTTAGCATCCTGTTTTCATCCTGGACCTCAGAACTTTGCCTCAGAGACTTCGGAACCGCAGTGGATCGGTGGGGTCCATCATGCCAGCTAATAAGAGCGGTGTGGCGGCAGCCGCGAAGTTGCAGGGTTTCGCGCACGGCCAAGACCAAGATGGCGCCGGGCCTTCTTCCTCCGCTCCTGCTGAGCCGGTCGCTGACTCCCGCCCGGAGACTCCCTCTACACTGGCCGCTGCCCCGGGGGAGATGACCCTAAGCGAGGTGTCTGCGCAACTTCTGGCTGCCATTACCATGTGCAAAACTTCCCTGACGAGTATGCTGGAGGAGGTGAAGATTGATATTGGCCTAATCAGGCAGGACCTGCACAACCTCCGAGACAGGGTGAGACAGGCTGAAGCTCGTATCTCCTCAGTCGAGGACTCGGTGGCGCCCTTACCTGCTGCGATTTCAGACCTTGAGCGCACTGCGTCGCAATGGAAAGAGAAGGCAGACGATCTGGAGAACCGGCTGCGGAGGAACAACCTCCGAATTGTTGGCCTGCCGGAGCACTCAGAGGGACAGGACCCCGGCTCCTTTGTTGAAAAATGGCTGCGTGAGCTGTTGCCTGATGCCCCGTTCACTACCACCTTCGCGGTGGAGAGGGCACACCGGGTCCCGACTCGCCCCCTCCCGCCAGGGGCCCCGCCGAGGCCGCTTCTAGCCAGAATGCTGAACTGCAACGACCGGGACATCGCCTTACGTCTGCTCCGTCGCCTGCCAGAGCTCACCTTCAATGGGTCTCCGGTGTCGATATTCCCTGACTTCTCCCAGGACCTGCAGAAGAAGCGTGCCACCTTCCAAGCAGTGAAGCGGAAGCTGAGGGACATGGCGATACCCTATTCTATGGTGTACCCAGCCCGACTGAGGGTCGTGGACGGTGAGAGGGCCATCTTCTTCATTACCCCGCAGGAGGCTGACGAGTGGGCCTCAAGGAGGCGCAATGTGAGGCGCTGAGGTCCTGAACGCCATCTGGGCCCGGCTGGGCCCTGCTGTTTATTGCACTATCTGGAGCTCCCGGACTGCCGGTGAACTGTGAGTACTGCTGTCTACAGTGACTTGCTTTTGGGCCCCCTGGTGTACCCCTGTACCCATCTCCCGGTCCCCTCATGGCCTACTCCCCCTTGAGCATATACACTCTGGGAAGCACCCAACTGCCACCTTCACCCGTGGACTTTTACTCTCCGTACCTGCATACCCCACCTGGATACCCCACCCGACCTTGCTGTCTTACCCCCCCCCCCCCCCGTGTACTGCCCCTCAGTAACTGTATGCTCCCTCTCATGCCGGACCCATGCAGACCCCTTCCTCATGCTGCCCTGTGCCCAACGGACCCTGCATCCTCTCTGTACCGTTTATCCCTTTCCCCTATGCTGGACTTCCCCGCAGGGGACCTGGTAATACACTGGTGAATGCTGCCATACACCCGTGACTGCAGCAGTTCTGATGACCCGCTACCGCTCTGCTGACGGGACTTGAAGCCCGGTTGATACCTCGGGACTGCATGTTACTCTGAACTGCTCATACTCGCTACACTGTGCGGCATATTGCCCGGATTATGGCCCACCCATATTTCCCCTTGTTTATGTACCCTAGTTAATTGATGGTGCTGCTGTTTGTCCCTGGTGGCAGATTGTGAGGTCTCGTTTCCCTGCGACCTTGATTTACACGGTTCCCCCCGTATTATACATCTTCTCTGGGCCTTAGGCCATTGGCCTTTTGCATGTTGCATCTGTTTATAACCCTCTTGTTTTGTCTTTGTCTAGTGTTTTGTGTCTGTTTCGTTTTGTGTACGTCCCGGTCGGGCTGCCTGCCCTTTTTCCCTCCTCCCTGCGTTCCTTCTCTGTGGTTTCCCTGCTCCTCCACTCCCTTCTGTCGCCCCCCTACTTGCCCCCTCTTCTACTTTCACGTCGTGTACTCGTTTTACCCCTGTTCCTCTTCTCTCACCATTCCTTTCATTTCAGCTTCACTCTCTCCACATGGCGAATGTTAGGTATCTTTCGTGGAATGTGAGGGGTCTTTGCTGTCCTCGTAAGCGATCTCTGGTGTATGCCACTATACGTAAGTACCAACCAACTGTGGTTTGTTTGCAGGAGACGCACTTAATTGCCCCTAACACTCGGTGGTTGTCTAGGCCCTGGGTGCAATGGACGCTACACTCTTGCCACACCTCACATTCCAGGGGAGTCTCTTTTATGATACACAAATCCCTGAGATGGGAGGCGAGGCACACTCGGGTTGACTCTGAGGGCAGGTTTGTTTTCATTTTTTCACTTATTGACAATTCCCCCTATGTCCTCTTGGGTATTTATGTCCCTCCTCCTGGTGCCCTGGAGGTTCTCCACCAAGCTGCAGTTTTCGCTGCCTCTTTTCCAGGGGCTAGAGTTCTCTGCATGGGTGACTTCAATAATGTGTTGGACCCAGCTTTGGATAGGAGAGGGGTTGGCATTGTTCCTTCCTCTTCCCCGACTCCGCTAAGCGCCCTGGTTCAGGAACTAGGTTGGAGGGACACTTTTCGACATTTGCATCCCCATGCCCGCGTATATTCTTGTCAGGCCGCTAGCGGCAATTCCCTTTCGCGCATAGATATGATGTTGGGTAACCCACTTGTACTCCCTATGGTCCAGGCTGTGGCGTATGTTACTAGGGGGGTCTCCGATCACTCCCCTCTCCTACTGACCCTACAGACCCCTGGCCCTTCTAATATCCGAAGCTGGAAATTAAATCCTTATTGGCTGTCCTTATTTGGCCCTCATGATGGTATACCTGTACAACTATCCATGTTCTTTGTAGATCATAATGGGGTTGACGACCTCATTTTAGTATGGGAAACCACTAAAGCATTCCTACGGGGGTGTTTACAATCGGCCATATCTTATATTAAAAGGGAGGCGATGAGGGAGGAGTCTGAGTTGGGGGACCGTTGTGCTGACCTGGAGAGGACTTACATCACTGACCCGACCGATGACAATAAAACTGTATGGCTGCATGCGGGGCGACAGTACCTACATTGTTTGCAGGAGAAAGCGGCTCGTTAGCTTTTTTTTACCCAACAGAAGGCCTTTGAGATGGGAAATCAGTCCAGTAGATTACTAGCCCACCTTATACACCAGAACGCCCAGTCTCCGACGGTACTACAGGTCCGTTCGGTGGATGGGACTGTATTGACCACTACTTCCCAGATATCTGACAGATTTGTCTCCTTCTACTCTGATTTATACACCTCTCAGGCCACATACTCCTCACGGGAACTGTCTGACTACCTGGATGACATCACATTCCCTCGACTGTCCGCTGTCAGTGCCTCCTCTCTGGAGTCGGAGCTGACTATAGAAGAACTGGAGGATGCCTTGGGTGCCCTGGCGAGAGGTAAGTCGCCGGGCCCCGATGGCATTCCAGTGGAAGTTTACCAGCAATACAAGGAGCAGCTGGCTCCGGTGTTTTGCTGGCCATGTATAACTGTGCGTTTGCCTCTGACGTGCTGCCTGAGTCCTTTTATGATGCTACTATAGTGGTCATTTTGAAGCCGGATAAGGACCCTCTGGAATGTTCTTCGTATAGGCCCATTTCCCTCCTCAATTTAGATTATAAGTTGCTCGCTAAAATACTCTCCCTCCGGTTGAATCGAGTTATTTTGGAAATCATTCATGCAGATCAATCAGGCTTTATGCCTGGGAGGTCCACATCTGATAACATCAGGAGGGTCCAGACACTCACCCAAATAGGTGCTACTGGGGGGAGGGATTGGGCGCTGGCCTCTTTAGACACGGCTAAGGCTTTTGACTCCGTTGAGTGGTCCTTCCTGCTGGAGACTCTTCGGAGATTTGGATTCGGACCTAACTTTATAAAATGGATTTCCCTTTTATATAGATCCCCAAGGGCGCGTATGTCCATCAACGGTGCTCTTTCTCCTTATTTTTCCCTGGGCAGGGGCACGCGACAGGGGTGCCCTATCTCTCCCCTATTATTTGCTATTGCTATTGAACCTTTGGCCCTCCGGATCCGTCAGCATCCGGGATACGCTGGTATAAGCATTGGCTCGAGGGAGGATAGGGTAGGCCTGTATGCTGACGACATGATCTTATTCATGTCTGATCCTGCGTGCACTCTGGCTTTGGGGATTGGCCTTATTGACAACTTTGGGGTTTACTCGGGTCTTAGGATCAATTGGAGCAAGTCGGTGTATATGCCCATCAGAGATTCTCCGGTAGGGAATTGTTTACATGGCCTACGGGTTGTAGATCAGTTCAAATATTTAGGCATCATTATCAACAGGCGGTTTGGGGAGGATCACCAGACGAACATTCTACCTCTTCTATCCTATGTCCGTGCCAAATTCCGGACCTGGGCTGCCCTGCCCCTTTCTGTTGCGGGCCGCATTAATCTCATCAAAATGGTGGTCCTCCCCAAGTGTCTTTATCTGTTAGAGCATGCGTCAGCCATAGTACCAGTCTCCTTTTTTAGGCAGCTGCATTCTCTCTTTCCCCCGTTTATTTGGGGCTCTAATAGATCCAAGCTGAAACTGACCACATTGCAACGACCTAGAACTCAGGGAGGTATGTCACTACCCGATCTACAGCTATACTACATGGCTGGCCAGCTCAGGTATCTTAGACACTGGGTTTCCTTGCAGCCCCTCCCCAATAGTGAGCATCACCTTGCCCACAGTCTACACCTCTCTCACCTGTGGCCCGTCTTGGAGGGTAGGGTTGGTCTGGGGGGCCCTTGGCTTCCTTTGCATAGACTGGCCCTGAAACTCTGGACCTATGCTAAACGTTTATTTGCCTTTACGGACAACCTGTTGGATAGACAACTGTGGCATGATCCTACGTTGCCGCACTTCTCTGACCAACTGGATCCGCACTTTTGGAGGTCCTATGGTGTGATCTCCGTTGGTGATGTCTATGATGGTAGTGCCTTTAGGGACTTCCAGTACTTTATTGACGTTAAATCTGTCCCCAGACGATCATTTTACCGATACCTCCAGCTCAGACACGCCTTCCAAGTACAATTCCCTGGGTCTAGTGCTCCATTCTCTCACTTCCCAGTTATTGGGGTGTTCACCACTCAGGGGCCCCGGGGACTTATATCGGCTCTATATACTGCCCTTTTGAATGCTAAGATGGGGGGGAGCCGCTGTCGGCCGAGGCGCGCTGGAGGAGCTGTGTAGCTGACATGACTGATGAGGAGTGGGATGATGCCCTCTCCTCACATCTGTACGTCTCACCTTCTATCAACAACAGACTGATTCAGCTGTACATGTTCCACCAGTCGTACCTCACCCCGATACGCTTGACTAAAATGGGTAGGCGCCCAGACTCATCTTGCCACCGTTGTGGACATCCTGACTCTGACTTTATGCACATGATGTGGTCCTGCCATTATATAGCATCATTCTGGTCCGAGGTGATACAGTTTCTTACTTCCTTAACTCGACGACCGGTGCCGATGCTCCCGAGGCACTGCCTTTTGGGTCTTTTTGATGAGGAACTGTGGTCGCCAACTGAGATCATCTTCCTCAGGGAGGTTCTCTTCCTTGCACGCAAGGCCATAGCATTGCGTTGGATGGACTCTAGGACTCCCACGGTTGCTGGTTGGAAGGCCCTCGTGAACACCTCAGTGAACTATGAATATCTGGTTTACAAACATCGTAAGAACCCTGCCAAGTTCTATAAAATATGGGCGTCCTGGTGTGCCTCCCCCCATGCTCAATACACGGTGTCCAGGTTCTTGGCAGCAAGAGACCTCATTCTATCACAGTCTTCTTCCCCGGCTACTTGATTTCTCTTTTCTCGTCTGACCTAGGCTGATATTTCCCCCCTTCTTTGTTTCTCTTTCTCCTTTCCCCCTTACTTTCTCTTTCCCCCCCCCCTTTTTTTTTTTCTTTTCTCTCTCTCCTTCTCATCTCCCTCTTCCTCTTCCCCCTTCCTCCCTGACCTGGACGGATTTGTGTGATGTTTTTGCGTTTGTAGTGTCTCGTCTTTGTGTTTGTCTTTGTTTCCCTTTCCATAGTTCTTGAGTTCCCACCAAACGGTGGTTGGTTTTAATGTTTTCTGTGTTTTAGTTGATTCATTGCTGATGTAACTGCTCGTGTCATGCTGATGAATGATCATCCTTCTTCCGGCACGGTGTCGGATGATACCTGTATTTCTCACCGCCAGCTTTTGATACTTTTCGTATGTATTTATTGTGTTGAGCACTTACATTGCAATAAAAACAGTTTAAAAAAAAAGCATGAGGACAGCTTAAAACAGTTTTAAACCACCCATTCCTCCTCATAAAAAAACCTGTATTAAAACGGATAAAATATGACCAGTAACTATCCTTAAAAAGTGTGCTAACACACATGCTAAAAAACTTGGTAAAAAGGAACGCCCTGATGTCGGGGAAGTCCTTTCCACCCATACCTTTTGGCATCATGACGATCTCTCTTCTCAATTTTTCACTCTTGGAGCTCCATAAAAAGGTAAAACATGCTTTAATAATTTTATTTAAAATCAATTCGGGGGGTGGAAAGACCATGCTAAGATACAATAAAATGGGTAAAATCACCATCTTTGTAACTAAAACCTTCCCCTCCATCGTTAGCTTTCTCATGTTCCACATACAAATTTTTGTGTTTATTTTTTGAGCCACCAAGTCCCAGCTATTAAAACCATTGTTTGACTCACTGAAGGAGACCCCTAAAATCTGCACAGACTCAGACACAGGAATGGGTAAATCCCTTAAAAACAGTCCTCCTATATTTAAAACACTGCTTTTATTAAAATTTACCTTAAAACCGGAGGCGCAACAAAAAAATTCAACTTGCTTTAGGGCTTTTTGAAGCGATGGGGTGTCCCTTCCGAGCACTGCCACATCGTCCATGTACCCCACTACTTTAGCCTCTAGTCCCCCTCCTCCCGGCAGGGGGACCCCTCTTATTTGCTTATCTCTCCTCAAGGTGCATAGTAGAGGCTCAAGCGCACATATGAAAAGTAGTGGGGACAAAGGACACCCCTGCTTCACTCCGGAATTTAAAATCACATCCTGTGTCTTAAAACCGTTAACTAAAATCTTGCTTGTGCAGTTTTTATAAAAGGCCTTAAGAGACAATAAAAAGCCTTCAGGTATACCCATTTTCTCTAAAACCTTAAAAAGATAAAAATGTGACACTCTGTCAAAAGCCTTCTCAAAGTCTAAGGATAAAATGGCTAGTTTTCCGTTTCTAGACTTTGTGTCACTAATCACATCTTTTAAAAGGTTAAGATTTTCCCATATGCTCCTCCCAGGCACCCCACATGTCACGATGCCGGCTGGCAGGAGGTTGATCCTCTGTGCCAAAGAGGGATTGGCGTGGACCGTGCTAGTGGACCGGTTCTAAGTCACTACTGGTATTCACCAGAGCCCGCCGCAAAGCGGGATGGTCTTGCTGCGGCGGTAGTGACCAGGTCGTATCCACTAGCAACGGCTCAACCTCTCTGACTGCTGAAGATAGGCGCGGTACAAGGGAGTAGACAGAAGCAAGGTCGGACGTAGCAGAAGGTCGGGGCAGGCAGCAAGGATCGTAGTCAGGGGCAACGGCAGGAGGTCTGGAACACAGGCTAGGAACACACAAGGGAACGCTTTCACTAGGCACAAGGGCAACAAGATCCGGCGAGGGAGTGCAGGGGAAGTGAGGTATATATAGGGAGTGCACAGGTGAACACACTAATTAGAACCACTGCGCCAATCAGCGGCGCAGTGGCCCTTTAAATCGCAGAGACCCGGCGCGCGCGCGCCCTAGGGAGCGGGGCCGCGTGTGCCGGGACAGGACCGACGGAGAGCGAGTCAGGTACGGGAGCCGGGGTGCGCATCGCGAGCGGGCGCCACCCGCATCGCGAATCGCATCCCGGCTGGAGGCGGTATCGCAGCGCACCCGGTCAGTGGATCTGACCGGGGCGCTGCAGTAGCGAGAGTGTAGCGAGCGCTCCGGGGAGGAGTGGGGACCCGGAGCGCTCGGCGTAACAGTACCCCCCCCCTTGGGTCTCCCCCTCTTCTTTGAGCCTGAGAACCTGAGGACCAGACTTTTATCTAGGATATTGTCCTCAGGTTCCCAGGATCTCTCTTCAGGACCACAGCCCTCCCAGTCAACCAGAAAAAAGGTTTTCCCTCTGACCTTTTTGGAGGCCAGTATCTCCTTTACAGGAAAGATGTCCGAAGAACCGGAGACAGGAGTGGGAGAAATAAGTTTAGGAGAGAAACGGTTGAGGATGAGTGGTTTAAGAAGAGAGACATGAAAGGCATTAGGAATACGAAGAGAAGGAGGAAGAAGAAGTTTGTAAGAGACAGGATTAATCTGGCACAAAACTTTGAAAGGACCAAGATAGCGTGGTCCCAATTTGTAGCTGGGAACACGGAAGCGGACATATTTAGCGGAGAGCCATACCTTGTCTCCGGGAGAAAAAATGGGGGGAGCTCTTCTTTTCTTATCAGCAAACTTCTTCATGCGTGATGAAGCCTGTAAGAGAGAATTTTGGGTCTCTTTCCATATGGTGGAAAGATCACGAGTTATTTCATCCACAGCGGGCAAACCAGAGGGCAAGGGAGTAGGGAGGGGGGGAAGAGGGTGACGGCCGTACACCACGAAAAATGGGGATTTGGAAGAAGATTCAGAGACTCTGAAGTTATACGAGAATTCGGCCCATGGTAGAAGATCTGCCCAGTCATCCTGGCGGGAGGAAACAAAATGCCGTAAATAATCACCCAGGACCTGGTTAATTCTTTCTACTTGCCCATTGGATTGAGGATGATAAGCAGAAGAAAAGTTTAATTTAATCTTGAGTTGTTTACAAAGAGCCCTCCAGAATTTTGACACGAATTGGACGCCTCTATCCGAGACGATCTGCGTGGGCAACCCGTGAAGACGAAAAATGTGTATAAAAAATTGTTTTGCCAACTGAGGCGCTGAAGGAAGACCAGGAAGAGGAATAAAATGTGCCATCTTGGAAAATCGATCAACGACCACCCAAACAACAGTGTTGCCACGGGATGGGGGTAAGTCTGTAATAAAGTCCATACCAATCAGAGACCAAGGCTGTTCGGGGACAGGCAGAGGGTGAAGGAGACCAGCAGGCTTCTGGCGAGGAGTCTTGTCCCGGGCACAGACAGTGCAGGCCCGCACAAAATCAACAACATCCGTCTCCAGAGTCGGCCACCAATAGAAACGAGAGATGAGTTGCACGGATTTCTTGATGCCCGCATGGCCTGCGAGATGGGAGGAGTGACCCCATTTGAGGATTCCGAGGCGTTGGCGTGGAGAGACGAAGGTCTTCCCTGGAGGAGTTTGCCTGATGGAGGCTGGAGAAGTGGAGATCAGGCAGTCAGGAGGAATGATGTGTTGCGGAGAGAGCTCTACTTCCGAGGCATCCGAGGAACGAGAGAGAGCATCGGCCCTGATGTTCTTATCGGCAGGGCGAAAGTGAATTTCAAAATTAAACCGGGCAAAGAACAGAGACCACCTGGCCTGGCGAGGATTCAGCCGTTGGGCGGACTGGAGATAGGAGAGATT
This sequence comes from Hyla sarda, assembly GCF_029499605.1. NCBI lineage: Eukaryota > Metazoa > Chordata > Amphibia > Anura > Hylidae > Hyla > Hyla sarda. The sequence continues at coordinate 346,221 of NW_026609289.1, forward strand.
CTTGTGATCGGTGTAAATAATAACTGGAAATTTTGATCCCTCCAGCAGATGCCTCCATTCCTCAAGTGCTAATTTAATGGCCAGTAGCTCTCGATCCCCGATGGAGTAGTTCCTCTCCGCCGGAGAGAAGGTCCTAGAAAAAAAAACACAGGTAACAGCATGCCCGGAAGAATTTTTTTGTAGAAGAACCGCTCCAGCTCCTACTGAGGAGGCATCAACCTCCAATAGGAAGGGTTTAGATGGGTCAGGTCTGGAGAGCACGGGAGCAGAAGAAAAGGCAGACTTGAGCCGTTTAAAGGCGTCTTCCGCTTGAGGAGGCCAGGACTTAGGATTGGCATTCTTCTTGGTTAAAGCCACGATAGGAGTCACAATGGTGGAAAAATGTGGAATAAATTGTCTGTAATAATTGGCGAACCCCAAAAAACGTTGGATAGCACGGAGTCCGGAGGGGCGTGGCCAATCTAAGACGGCAGAGAGTTTGTCTGGATCCATTTGTAGTCCCTGGCCAGAGACCAAGTATCCTAGGAAAGGAAGAGATTGACATTCAAACAGACATTTCTCCATTTTGGCATAAAGTTGATTGTCACGAAGTCTCTGAAGAACCATGCGGACATGCTGGCGGTGTTCTTCTAGGTTGGCAGAAAAAATCAGAATATCGTCCAGATACACAACAACACAGGAATATAAGAGATCACGAAAAATTTCATTAACAAAGTCTTGGAAGACGGCAGGGGCGTTGCACAGGCCAAAGGGCATGACCAGATACTCAAAGTGTCCATCTCTAGTGTTAAATGCCGTTTTCCATTCATCCCCCTCCCTGAAGCGGATGAGATTATAAGCACCTCTTAAGTCCAGTTTGGTAAAGATGTGGGCACCTTGGAGGCGATCAAAGAGTTCAGAGATAAGAGGTAGAGGGTAGCGGTTCTTTACCGTGATTTTATTAAGACCGCGGTAGTCAATGCAAGGACGTAGGGAGCCATCTTTTTTGGACACAAAGAAAAATCCAGCTCCGGCAGGAGAGGAGGATTTGCGGATAAACCCCTTTTTTAAATTTTCCTGGATGTACTCAGACATAGCAAGAGTCTCTGGGGCGGACAGAGGATAAATTCTGCCCCGGGGTGGAGTAGTGCCCGGGAGGAGGTCAATAGGACAGTCATAAGGCCTGTGAGGAGGAAGAGTCTCAGCTTGTTTTTTGCAAAACACATCAGCAAAGTCCATATAGGCCTTAGGGAGACCGGTTACAGGGGGAACCACAGGGTCACGGCAGGGAGTACTGGGAACCGGTTTAAAGCAGTCCTTGAAACAAGAGATACCCCAGCTCTTGATCTCCCCTGTGGACCAATCCAGGGTTGGGGAATGGCGTTGGAGCCACGGTAGTCCAAGGAGAATTTCGGAAGTGCAATTGGGGAGGACCAAGAACTCAATTTTTTCTTGATGAGGTCCGATGCACATTAGAAGGGGCTCCGTGCGGTAACGTATGGTACAGTCCAATCTTTCATTGTTAACACAATTGATGTAGAGGGGTCTGGCGAGACTGGTTACCGGGATGTTGAACCTGTTGATGAGAGAGGCCAAAATAAAGTTTCCTGCAGATCCGGAATCCAAGAAGGCCATAGTAGAGAAGGAGAAGGTAGATGCAGATATCCGCACAGGCACAGTAAGACGTGGAGAAGCAGAGTTGACATCAAGGACTGTCTCACTTTTGTGCGGAGTCTGCGTGCGTCTTTCCAGGCGGGGAGGACAGATAGGACAATCCTTCAGGAAGTGTTCGGTACCGGCACAGTACAGGCAGAGATTCTCCATGCGGCGTCGTGTCCTCTCTTGAGGTGTCAGGCGAGACCGGTCAACTTGCATAGCCTCCACGGCGGGAGGCACAGGAACGGATTGCAGAGGACCAGAGGAGAGAGGAGCCGGGGAGAAAAAACGCCTCGTGCGAACAAAGTCCATATCCTGGCGGAGCTCCTGACGCCTTTCGGAAAAACGCATGTCAATGCGAGTGGCAAGATGAATGAGTTCATGTAGATTAGCAGGAATTTCTCGTGCGGCCAGAACATCTTTAATGTTGCTGGATAGGCCTTTTTTAAAGGTCGCGCAGAGGGCCTCATTATTCCAGGATAGTTCAGAAGCAAGAGTACGGAATTGTATGGCGTACTCGCCAACGGAAGAATTACCCTGGACCAGGTTCAGCAGGGCAGTCTCAGCAGAGGAGGCTCGGGCAGGTTCCTCAAAGACACTACGAATTTCCGAGAAGAAGGAGTGTACAGAGGCAGTGACGGGGTCATTGCGGTCCCAGAGCGGTGTGGCCCATGACAGAGCTTTTCCAGACAGAAGGCTGACTACGAAAGCCACCTTAGACCTTTCAGTAGGAAACTGGTCCGACATCATCTCCAAGTGCAGGGAACATTGTGAAAGAAAGCCACGGCAAAAGTTAGAGTCCCCATCAAATTTATCCGGCAAGGATAGTCGAAGGCCTGAAGCGGCCACTCGCTGCGGAGGAGGTGCAGGAGCTGGCGGAGGAGATGATTGCTGAAGCTGTGGTAGTAGCTGCTGTAGCATCACGGTCAGTTGAGACAGCTGGTGGCCTTGTTGCGCTATCTGTTGTGACTGCTGGGCGACCACCGTGGTGAGGTCAGCGACAACTGGCAGAGGTACTTCAGCGGGATCCATGGCCGGATCTACTGTCACGATGCCGGCTGGCAGGAGGTGGATCCTCTGTGCCAGAGAGGGATTGGCGTGGACCGTGCTAGTGGACCGGTTCTAAGTCACTACTGGTATTCACCAGAGCCCGCCGCAAAGCGGGATGGTCTTGCTGCGGCGGTAGTGACCAGGTCGTATCCACTAGCAATGGCTCAACCTCTCTGACTGCTGAAGATAGGCGCGGTACAAGGGAGTAGACAGAAGCAAGGTCGGACGTAGCAGAAGGTCGGGGCAGGCAGCAAGGATCGTAGTCAGGGGCAACGGCAGGAGGTCTGGAACACAGGCTAGGAACACACAAGGGAACGCTTTCACTAGGCACAAGGGCAACAAGATCCGGCGAGGGAGTGCAGGGGAAGTGAGGTATATATAGGGAGTGCACAGGTGAACACACTAATTAGAACCACTGCGCCAATCAGCGGCGCAGTGGCCCTTTAAATCGCAGAGACCCGGCGCGCGCCCTAGGGAGCGCGGCCGCGCGCGCCGGGACAGGACCGACGGAGAGCGAGTCAGGTACGGGAGCCGGGGTGCGCATCGCGAGCGGGCGCCACCCGCATCGCGAATCGCATCCCGGCTGGAGGCGGTATCGCAGCGCACCCGGTCAGTGGATCTGACCGGGGCGCTGCAGTAGCGAGAGTGTAGCGAGCGCTCCAGGGAGGAGCGGGGACCCGGAGCGCTCGGCGTAACACCACAGACCTGATTTGAATGGATTATTTTCTCTATTACACTTTTTAATCTATTTGCGCACAGTTTTGCCATCACTTTGTAGTCACAGTTGAGGAGGGTGATTGGTCTCGAGTTCTTTAGATCTGACCGGTCTCCCTTTTTGAACAGCAGGGAGACATCACCCTTCCTCCATGAACCTGGGAGGGCTTTTGTTTTAAATACTTCCGTAAAAAGGGAAAAAAGGTCATCTTTTAAAATACCATAAAAAATGACATAAAACTCAATGGGTATACCGTCAGGACCAGGCACCTTACCGGATTTAAAACTCCTGATCGTCTCTAAAACCTCCTGTTCCGAGATCTCCCTCTGTAAAAGAGACTGGGACACAGGGTCTAAAACATTGGTAATCTCCTTCAATGAGTCATTCATAAAATCAATATCAATATTTTTTGTATTAAAAAAATCCGCATAAAATGAATGTACCCTTTTTAAAATACCCTGTACATCTTTTTCTCCTTGTATATTATCAATTAACACCTTTTTATCCGTTACTTTCTTAAAAAAGTACCTGGAGCAGGTCTCGTTCTCTTCAAGGTGCTTTATTTTGGATCTGAAAATTATCTCTTTTCCCTTCTGCTCCAGGCACTGTTTTATTTCTTTTTTTAAGTCAGTAATTTCTCTATAAACCTCTATACCATTGTCTCTGAATTTGTACAGGGTCTGCAGACGGGTATTTAGAAGGGAGTAAAACTCACGCTTCTCTTTAGCTCTAGAGATCCCTACTCTAATAAAAAACTCTTTTATGATTGTTTTCATTTTCTCCCACCATATACTGATGGGAGTGTTAGGATCTCTTACCCGTCTGCAGTCCTTGTAGAAGTTGATAAAATCGGATAAAACCTGCGGATCTTCTAAAAGGGATACATTCATCTTCCAAGCATTCCTCCCAGTCTTTTTTCTAAAATCACTCTTCACCTTAAAAGATAAAAGTTTGTGATCAGAAAAAACATTGGTTAAAACATCACACTTAAAAGGCAGTACTTGATAAGAACAGAAGATAAAATCGATCCTGGAGCTGCAGTTTGTGTTGCTCCAGGTCACACCGTTTCTTTCTGGTAAAATACTATTGCATTTCTTAAAAACATCAGTAAGTCTAAAATCAATAATCATATTTTTTAACATAGAAGATGTTTTATCATAGTTTCTACTTACTGAATTGGTAAAACGGTGCTCCCCCCTTAAAATACAATTAAAATCACCTGCTAAAATAAGAGGTTCAGAATCATTGATAAAAAGGGGTAAAATCTCTAACATCCTTGCTCTATCATTTTTATTGGGTGAACCATAAAAATTTAAAAACTGCCATTTAATACCATCAATAAAAGCTTTAACCAATAAAATTCTGCCTGGTAAAATCTCATGAATAAAATCAATAAAAGCATTTCCTTTAAAAAGTATGGCGACCCCTGCTGATCTGGATTCGTTAGATCCAGACCAGACTGATGGACCGTGTACCCAATCTTTTTTATACTTTTCATAATTTAAACTATGCGGGATGCCGCACTCCTGCAGGAAAACCACAGAAGCAGCAAAAATAGACAAGTAGTTAAAAAGGGCAACCCGTTTCGCTCGTGAACTTATGCTTCTTACATTCATAGACAATCCGGACAACTCAGCCATTGGAGATGTAAAAAAGAAAAGGAAGGCTCAGATAACAAACTAAAAACCAGATTGCGCACTGGAGCTCTCGTTACCCCCCACCTCCGACTCTACCGTACACATAGAGGAAGCCGGAGAGGAACCACCATCGCTCGAGCAGCCCCCCTCTTCCAAGACCACAGGTGTATTGACGGAGTACATTGGTAAGAACAGCTTCTGGGCTCCATTCTCTTTTTCGGCGTCCACCTCTTGCCCCTCCATAGGGGTCGGGTGCGTACTTAGGTCCGTTTCCGGGACCTCGGAGATGGTCACCCCTGAAACCTCCTCCTGGCTGGGAGGAGGAGGGGTATCCACCGCTGGGACCTGTGGAGGAGCTTCACTTGGAGCCCCCGTCACGACAGGAACTTCCATCTGCTCCTCCTGGACCACCTCCGAGTCCGGACGCCCTTTGGAGCCCCTTCGTCTTTTCACCTTTGCTACTCCGTCCGGGTTTTCACACTCAGGGGGACCCCGAGCAGGAGGACCTTCCGGGGTGGAATCGGGCACCTCTCGCTCTTCCACCTTCTCTGAGGTATCTGCCCGATCCCCTTTCGCATTTCTCTTCCCCGGCCTCCTCTCTATTGGGGTCCCCCTTTCCCCCTGTGCCTCTTTCTCCTGGGGTTCTTTTGGGGGGGCCGTGGTCTCCATCTCACAGCTTACCTCTTCTTGTGGGGGGTGCTCCTCCTCTCTGGCTTTTCCCCAGGCTGGTTTCCGGACGTCTCTCTTGGGTTGCCCTTGCTGTTCTGTGGTTTTTTTTGGTCTGTGGGGACAGGAAGCATACACGTGACCAAAGTGACGGCAAAAATTACATCTCAAACCCTTATCACATTTTTCTGTTTCATGTTGCATGCTTCCACATTTCTTACAGGAACTTTCACAATTTTCCTTTATGTGCCCATAACGTTGGCACCTTCTGCAGAAGTTTGGCATTCCCGCAAAAAAGAGGTCGCCATACACATTGTTTAATTTAAAACGAGCAGGCGGTAAAAGTATCCCCCCTGGGAGGGTGGGGTCTTTGTTGCACGTGACTTGATATCGCCATTTTGAGGTCCAGACACCACAGTCGTTCATGATTTTTCCTCTGAACTCCACCTTTTTAAAGTAGGCTGTCAGGAACCCATCGATCTCTCTCTGATTTACAAAAGGGGAGTACATCTTCACGACAATCAACTTGGTTTCATCTAGGACGTGCTCGACAATTTGGATACCCTTAAGCCTCGGATCATCTTGCTTTGGAATTCTCATTACCGCATCTAAGAATACGCCTTCCCCTATGAAAGTGCAGTCGTAGATCCTCCGCTTAGGGTAATCCTGGATGGCCAAAATCTCTCGCTTACGAACATTAAGAATCTTGTCGAGCACGTCCTCTATCACGAACCTCATGCCACGTGCATCCGCCGCATCACCTGTGAGAATGACCCGCACAGTGTGTTTAATCCGGGCATAAGCCGGTACCGAACCAGGATCTAGATCTTCATCCATGGTTCATTCGTGTTTTGGTCTGGTTCTCTCCGCTCCAACCAACCAGCCAATTCGCTCAAACCTCTCTCCACCCGAAGGCTTTGAGAGGCAATCGCAACCCGTTACCCTGGGACTAAGCCCTCTCCCCAATAGCAACAAGTGGGTGAAGCCCAGGCAATAAACCTGGGCGATCCCACAAGGCCGAGGAGAGGGGTACCCGAGTACCTTCTGACCAGATCTCCTGTATTACTACACTTGATCTTAGCCAAAAGGCCGAGAAGCTATAACCGTGAAAGGGGCGGGCCCAACAAGGTCCCCTTCATGGGCACTATCACTGCTTGCTGTCAGGGAGGCTGCCAGACAATTTCCCATGCACACTCTGGGCTGGGGGGCAGTCAACCACCAGTACACACAGCAGAACCTAAACCCATACCATTATTACTAAGCAGCAAGACAGGGGCCCATTGCACTCCCACGGGGCCTTTTTAAATGCAATCCATAACCCGGATATGCCAGGAACCCTTCTTACTCCTCCTACTTGCATGTGACACTGGGCTTAGGATCTGCATAGGAAACACACACACAAGCACACACCTACATTTGTTGCCTGCAGATGCCTCCTTGGCTGTCCCCAAACGGTATCAAACCAACACCCACGGGAAGCTGTAAGCATAGAGGACATGCCTGCACCCTATTGGACTTACCTGTGTGGGTTAAATCCGGGTTATTTGACAACCTATGGCGGTGATGGTTCTGCTCAGGCAGAGCAGTGCTGATGCTCCTCATAAAGCTGTCGCTGCTGTGAAGGTTCTAGGTGACATCACAATCCCTATGGTTACATACACAACAAAGCTGGGTTGTTGTTGTTTACACTCTGCAAGGCCTGTGAAAGTGAGTGACATCATAGCACTGGAGTTCTGAGGGTTCTAGATGGATGCAACAATCTCCTGTTGCTTCTATGTAGGCCATAATAGACGACATCACCAAACAGCTCCATAGTCACATACACAGCAAAGGTGAGATGTTGTTTACACCTAGTGATGTCAGTGGTATTGAGTGACATCACAGCACAGTGCTAAGGCTCCTGGGCCTGGACACAGCAGCGGCTGCAATATCTCAACGGAGAATACGTTTATATATATGTGTGTGTGTGCGCGTATATATTTCTCCGCCGAAATCACTTTTAAACCCATTTCCACCTTTTTTTCCCTTCTCTTCCTCTTACTTTTTTTTCACGTTTTTTTTACGTTTTTCTCCTTTTCGCCTCTTTTCTGGGCGTATTATTCTTCTTTTTCTTCTTTTTTTTCGTCTAATGCATACCCCATCAGTGCAGCAATGCTTATTCAATACCGCCAGCAGATGGAGACACTGGGGGATAATTTTCTAAGGATTTATACTGATTTTTCCTGTCTGAATTTGTCGCACACAAAGTTGCAGGCCAAATATGTGTGACATTTCTGCGACTTTAGCTTCTAGAGCATTTTTACAACATTATACATAGGTGCTGAATACATAAAAAGCGACTGTTCAGCGACAGACAAGTCGCATCGGCTGAAAGTAGGCCAGAATGTCAGTCCATGTTGGAGCAGGTTTAGATACAGTCTAAAGCATAGATCTCAAAGTCTGTGCACAGAATTTAGCAAGGGCCTCGCACCTTCTGATGCATTAGGTAGGTGCACAATAGCATAGCCTAACCCTCTGTACTTTGGTCTATATTGATGCGGGACATAGACAGCCAGCTGATGACCAATCCATTAGTGCAATGGATGGCTGGAAGCATTTGTCTTTGCCTTTGCAATACCACAGAAGCAATGCATGGTCAATGTACAGCAATGACACACCTGTGTGAACAGCCAGGAGACCCCCCCATGTTATGTTACATAGTTACATAGTTAGTACGGTCGAAAAAAGACATATGTCCATCAAGTTCAACCAGGGAATTAAGGGGTAGGGGTGTGGCGCGATATTGGGGAAGGGATGAGATTTTATATTTCTTCATAAGCATTAATCTTATTTTGTCAATTAGGAACATTCAGCACCCACCCGCTATAAGGCAGCTGCCTATCATGTCATGCCCTACCTGCACAGGTGTGCTGGCTGCTCAGATGATCCAATTAAGGAGGCCATTTAGTCAGCAGCAGCAGAAGTCCTGTGCCTGGACGCTCCAACAGCGGCCAGACACAAGCAGAAGCAGAAGCAGCAGCAGCACCACCTTTTGTTTTTTGGCTGCAGCAGCAGCAAGGCCCACAGGGCTGGCTAGCTGGCTAGCCAGCAAGCAGGTAGCAATGAAAGTAGGAATCTTTCTTTTTAACCCTGTAAGGGGGTGGTGCACTGTACCCGAAGATACTGCCATATCGGGTCAATGCATAGGGCGACGGAAGCAAGCTTCGAAATTGGCCCCCGTTCTCAAAAATCCATTTAATATATGGTCCCCAGATAGGGGACGTATCAGATATTAAACTGATAAGAACAGATTTTTTTACGTTTTTATTAGTAAAGTGCAAAAACAAGAAATACATACAAGTAAACTTTCACTACTATTCAAAATGCATCATATTACATATCACATTATTGCATTCCAAAGACTAAAGTGCCAAAGTGAATTAGCTTTCTGGGCCCCCAGTCTCTTTTTGTCCAATAAATAGTAGACAAAAAGATCACTCAGTGCAAGTTTAAAACAGTCACTTTCACTAATCAAGTCTTTCTGGAAAACCAAAATATTGCGAGACTTCCATAAGGCATTCTTGACGGTATTCACAACAGTCCATATCACTCTCTCTGTATCTTTATTTTGACTCGTAAAATTCCCGAATAAAACAACTTCATGATTAAAAGTCTTTAGACCGGTAAGAAACATTAAAAGACTCGCCACACTTTTCCACACCTCTTGAGCATAAAAACAGTTCCAAAACACATGTAAGACTGTCTCTTCTCCTCCACAGCTTCCTCTTGGACATCTTGAAGTATTGCACAATCCCCGTCTGTGCTGAAAGTGTCTGGTAGGTACACACTCATGTGCTATTGACCATGCAAGATCTTTATTGCAATTCTCCAGATACGGTGCATTAACCATCCTCCACACTCTGTCACATTTTGTTTTAGAGAAGTTTAAAATCCCAGAGGTTTGCTCCGATCTCCTGAGCTCCATCTCTATTCTTTTGGGATGCTTGAGAATCTCAATGTCCATGTCTTTCAAGTTATACAGACGAATCACTTTCTCTAAAACCATATAGTGCTTTGGAGGTATGATTAAAACAGGGGATGTCTGAGGTAGGTGAATCCATTTTCTTTTTCTAAATATATCACCAGCAGCATACTTTAGATAAAATGTCCATTGTTTAGAGGATAAAACAGTCTTAAAACACATGCTAAAAAACTTCAGGTATAAAAAATTTTTAAGATTAGGAACGTTTTTACCTCCATTTTTGTGCAGCTTGTACATAATGTCTCTCTTGAGTTTTTCCATCCTTGAACTCCAGATAAAATGAAAAAATTGTTTTTGCAGGTTTTTAAGAACAGTCTCTGATGGAGGAAACACTGTGTTAAGGTACAATAAAACAGGTAAAAGCAAGGAACGTATAATTAAAAGCTTCCCTTCAATTGATAGTTTCCTAAGCTTCCAAAAGTCAATTTTTTTCTGTACCTTTTCTTTAATAATGTTCCAACTCTCCTCTCCATCATTTTTTGCATTAAAAACCACTCCTAAAACCTTTATTTTCTCACTCTGGATCTTTAGTTGGGGGATGTCTGTATTTGACCACTTCCCAATCCCCAAACATTCACATTTAGCAATATTTAGTTTAAAAGCAGATGCTTGGCAAAAAAATTCAGTCTTCATCAAGGCTCTTCTGACAGATACCTCTGAGTCACATAAAATGGTCACATCATCCATATATGCAAGGGTTTTCGTAAACTGTCCATTACCCCCTGGTATGGGGACCCCTCTGATCACCTTGTCCTTTCTCAGCATAGCCAGTAGGGGTTCTATTGCACATATAAATAGCAGCGGTGACAAAGGGCATCCTTGCTTAACGCCCGAACTCAGTAAAACATCTTCAGATAAAAACCCATTGACTAAAATTTTGCTAAAGCAGTCATTGTATAAAAGTGCAACATGCTTGATAAAACTCTCTGGAAAACCCATCTTTTTTAAAACAGTCCATAAATGCTGGTGGGAAACTCTGTCATATGCTTTCATAAAATCAAGAGATAACACTGCAAGCTTCTGTTGGCGCTCCTGCTGGTACCAGATGGCATCTCTGATGACATTGAGATGCTCCCACACTGCACGCCCTGGGACACCACATACTTGGTCAGGGTGGATCACCGTCTCAATCACTAGCTTCATGCGGTTGACCAAGATTTTTGCAAAAATTTTATAGTCCACATTGAGTAGAGTGATTGGTCTCCAATTTTCTAGCTTTGTCTTGTCTCCTTTCTTGTACAACAAAGTCACCACACCACTCCTCCAGGACTCAGGCAGCTTCTCACAGTTAAAAACCTCTTTAAGAACAGCATAAAAATCAGACTTTAAAATTTCCCAAAAAGACAGGTAAAATTCTATTTGTAATCCATCAGATCCAGGAGTTTTCCCTTTTAAAAAACTCTTTACTGCACTTTCCACTTCAGCCATATTCACACTATTGCACAAAACATCTTTGTCCTGATCACTCAGACAATATTGCACAGAGTCCATTACTTCGGGTAAAAAGTCAGAGTCAATGTGTTTTTCACTAAAAAGATCATGATAAAAACTGTGTGCTTTATTTAAAAGTCCATCTTTAGTAGTCTCACCATCAAGATTTTTTATTAATTCTTTCTTTTCAACAAGTTTCTTTAAAAAGAAGCGTGAGCAAGTCTCATTTTTTTCCATATGTTCCACTTTTGCATTATAAATAATTTCTTTACCTTTTCCTTCCACAGCTTTCTTTATCTCCTCTTTCACCTTTACAATTGTATCATCCATGTTCACACCAATGCTCCTCAGCTGGTAACAGGTTTGCAGTTTTGTGTTTAGCCTTTTAAACCACCTTTGCTTCTCCTTGGCTTTGTTCACACCAGCACGCATAAAAAATTCTTTTATTTTGGCCTTTGCATGCTCCCACCAGTCCAGCATTGATGCAAACCGCTGTTGGAGATTTTTTTAGTTTTTTATAATAAATAACAAAGTCTCTCTTTATGATTTCATCTTCTAGGAGCTGTGAGTTCAGTCTCCAAACACCTTTCCCTTTGATGACATCAGGTAAGTAAATTTCCACAGAGAGAAGTTTGTGGTCAGACAAGACATTATCTGTGAGTTTAGCATTATTTATTTTTATATTTTCAGAAATAAGGACAAAGTCAATTCTGGATTTATAGATGTTACTTTCCCAGGTGTAACCAGGGTCAGATGGGTTTTGACTTCTCCAGGCATCTTGCAATCTGTTGTCCTGAATTAGATTCTTCAGCTGCACTTCAGTCTTGTCTTTTCTCACAGACCCAGAGACTCTCCTCTCATCAGGCAACACACAGTTAAAATCTCCTCCCAAGACAAGAGAGGTAGCTCCATGCAAATACAACTGCACAATCTCTAGGAGGGAGGATCTTTCTTCTTTAACAGGGGAGGCATAGATGTTAATAATCCTCAACTCCACTCCATTATATTGTACATTCACAAGCAATGCCCTCCCAGGCACAATTTCCACAAAGGACATGATGTTAAAGTCCTGGCCCTTAAAAAGTATTCCAACTCCAGAGTTCTTGTTTGAGTTGTCACCTGACCAGATAGATGGGCCATATATCCAGTCAGTTCTCAGGTATTCATAATTCATGTGATGATAAATTCCACATTCTTGAATTAGAAAAATTCTTGCATTCAAAGTTGACAAAAATGAAAAAAAAGCAGCCCTCCTTGCAGGACTCTTTATTCCTCTCGCATTAAGCGAGGCAATGCTGATGGTAGCCATTTAACCCTTTTCAGGAGTTGCTGCCTCAGACTCAGGAGATGTAAGTTCCTGGATTACTTGAGATGGTGCAACCAGTAACCGTTTTGTTTGGCCACTGTTCACATCTGAGACAACAGGATCTTTCTTTCTCTTTTTTTTCAAGTCTTCAACCTCCATTTCCTCTGACCAGTCTCTTGCAAGTGTAGCCACAGATGATCCCTGCTCCATATCTGACTCGGCAAAGTCCGACTCAGTGACAGCGACCACCGACTCCACCGCCCCCATGGTGACAGCAGGGACAGCACGGGGTTCACTGCCACCAACTTTCCGCTGGATAACATCTGGCTTTACAGCAGCAGGTTTTACAGTCTCTTTCTTTTTAACTGCAGAGACTGCAGTCTGAACAGACCCAACAGTAACAGCAACAGGATCCGCAGTCTGAATAGTGTCCACAGGTTTGGATCCAGCCTCGGGTGTGGCAGCAATGGCAGCAATAGCAGCAGCAGCAGCAGCAGCAGCCTGGTCACAAGATGATGCAGCGACCTCCGCCCAAGTTCTGGACCTGTACAGACAGTCTTTGAACACATGTCCACGTTGCCCGCAGAGATTGCACACCACCTCCTCCGTGCAACCTCCTGAGGTATGTCCAGCTTTGCCGCAGCGACCACAGAACTGCACAGATGGTGAAGTGCAAGCATCCTGTCTGTGGCCAAAGCTCCTGCATTTTCTGCAAAATTCCGGCATGTTGTTATAAAACAGGTAGCCTCTGTCTCTGCCAATTGTAAAGCTGGAGGGCGGATGTTGCATGCCCTCAATTCCATCAGGATCAGCTCTAAACTTCACACGGAACTTGTATTTACCAGTCCAGAGATCCTCTGTATTGAAGATTTTCTCTCCTCCTTTCACCTCAGAGCAATATCTCTGGAGAAAGCGCCCAATGTCAGCCAGATTCACATACGGATTGTACATGAACACCACCAGGTTTGTCTCTCCTGCAGTGTATAACACAGTGAAGGTAAGTCCATCCAGCTCAGGTGAATTCAGCTTGGACTTTAATTGGTAGTGCAGATTCTGACAGGCGCTGTGAGATTCAAGCACAAGGACATATGAAGCTCTCCCATGCTGCTGCAGACATAGAATATCCTGCTTTTTCACCAGCAAGGTCTTTAGGAAGATGTTCTTCACAAGATGTTCCAAGCTGAACTTGTCCAATGCACTTTCAAGGATATCCACACGAAATCCATTCTTTATCCTGGTCTCTCCATCTTTCAGGTAATTAATTCGGCTCTGGAAAGCCATTATCGCACAATTCACAGTAGCCCCCGCAAGGGATAGCTCCTGCAATCCACCTCGCACCTCTTGATCTTAGCCAAAAGGCCGAGAAGCGATAACCGTGAAAGGGGCGGGCCCAACAAGGTCCCCTTCATGGGCACTATCACTGCTTGCTGTCAGGGAGGCTGCCAGACAATTTCCCATGCACACTCTGGGCTGGGGGGCAGTCAACCACCAGTACACACAGCAGAACCTAAACCCATACCATTATTGCTAAGCAGCAAGACAGGGGCCCATTGCACTCCCACGGGGCCTTTTTAAATGCAATCCATAACCCGGATTTGCCAGGAACCCTTCTTACTCCTCCTACTTGCATGTGACACTGGGCTTAGGATCTGCATAGGAAACACACACACAAGCACACACCTACCTTTGTTGACTGCAGATGCCTCCTTGGCTGTCCCCAAACGGTATCAAACCAACACCCACGGGAAGCTGTAAGCATAGAGGACATGCATGCACCCTATTGGACTTACCTGTGTGGGTTAAATCCGGGTTATTTGACAACCTATGGCGGTGATGGTTCTGCTCAGGCAGAGCAGTGCTGATGCTCCTCATAAAGCTGTCGCTGCTGTGAAGGTTCTAGGTGACATCACAATCCCTATGGTTACATACACAACAAAGCTGGGTTGTTGTTGTTTACACTCTGCAAGGCCTGTGGAAGTGAGTGACATCATAGCACTGTAGTTCTGAGGGTTCTAGATGTATGCAACAATCTCCTGTTGCTTCTATGAAGGCCATAATAGACGACATCACCAAACAGCTCCATAGTCACATACACAGCAAAGGTGAGATGTTGTTTACACCTAGTGATGTCAGTGGTATTGAGTGACATCACAGCACAGTGCTAAGGCTCCTGGGCCTGGACACAGCAGCGGCTGCAATATCTCAACGGAGAATACGTTTATATATATGTGTGTGTGCGCGTATATATATATATATATATATATATATATATATATATATATATATATTTCTCCGCCGAAATCACTTTTAAACCCATTTCCACCTTTTTTTCCCTTCTCTTCCTCTTACTTTTTTTTCACGTTTTTTTACGTTTTTCTCCTTTTCGCCTCTTTTCTGGGCGTATTATTCTTCTTTTTCTTTTTTTTTCGTCTAATGCATACCCCATCAGTGCAGCAATGCTTATTCAATACCGCCAGCAGATGGAGACACTGGGGGATAATTTTCTAAGGATTTATACTGATTTTTCCTGTCTGAATTTGTCGCACAGAAAGTTGCAGGCCAAATATGTGTGACATTTCTGCGACTTTAGCTTCTAGAGCATTTTTACAACATTATACATAGGTGCTGAATACATAAAAAGCGACTGTTCAGCGACAGACAAGTCGCATCGGCTGAAAGTAGGCCAGAATGTCAGTCCATGTTGGAGCAGGTTTAGATACAGTCTACAGCATAGATCTCAAAGTCTGTGCACAGAATTTAGCAAAGGCCTCTCACCTTCTGATGCATCAGGTAGGTGCACAATAGCATAGCCTAACCCTCTGTACTTTGGTCTATATTGATGCGGGACATAGACAGCCAGCTGATGACCAATCCATTAGTGCAATGGATGGCTGGAAGCATTTGTCTTTGCCTTTGCAATACCACAGAAGCAATGCATGGTCAATGTACAGCAATGACACACCTGTGTGAACAGCCAGGAGACCCCCCCATGTTATGTTACATAGTTACATAGTTAGTACGGTCGAAAAAAGACATATGTCCATCAAGTTCAACCAGGGAATTAAGGGGTAGGGGTGTGGCGCGATATTGGGGAAGGGATGAGATTTTATATTTCTTCATAAGCATTAATCTTATTTTGTCAATTAGGAACATTCAGCACCCACCCGCTATAAGGCAGCTGCCTATCATGTCATGCCCTACCTGCACAGGTGTGCTGGCTGCTCAGATGATCCAATTAAGGAGGCCATTTAGTCAGCAGCAGCAGAAGTCCTGTGCCTGGACGCTCCAACAGCGGCCAGACACAAGCAGAAGCAGAAGCAGCAGCAGCAGCAGCAGCAGCACCACGTTTTGTTTTTTGGCTGCAGCAGCAGCAAGGCCCACAGGGCTGGCTAGCTGGCTAGCCAGCAAGCAGGTAGCAATGAAAGTAGGAATCTTTCTTTTTAACCCTGTAAGGGGGTGGTGCACTGTACCCGAAGATACTGCCATATCGGGTCAATGCATAGGGCGACGGAAGCAAGCTTCGAAATCGGCCCCGTTCTCAAAAATCCATTTAATATATGGTCCCCAGATAGGGGACGTATCAGATATTAAACTGATAAGAACAGATTTTTTTGATTGAAAGAGCTTTATTTTCCGTTCAGTCATTACAAGTCGTACAATAAATTACAGTCACACAAAGCATGATAGTACAATACACAGCAAAGGTTCCCTAAGCTATACATCGCACACCATGCTACTCTAACATTCAGCTCAATCCTGCAATAGAAAGGCACAAGAGATCAAACAAAAAAACAAATAATACAATCTGTGATCATTACTTGTAGGAAGGGAGGCTGGCTGGCAGCCTCCCATACACACTCTGGCTGGTTGGCAGTCACCCACCAGTACACACAGCAGACCCTAAACCCATATCATTATTGCTAAGCAGGAAGATGGGAGTCCATTTCACTCTGATGGACCATTTTTAAATGCAATCCATAACCTGGCTTTGGCAGGAACCCTTCTTACTCCTCCTACTTGCATTTGATACTGGGTTTAGGATCTGCATAGGAAACACACACACACACACATACAAGCACACACTTACCTGTGTTTCCTGCTGACGCCTCCTTGGCTGTCCCCAAACGGTATAAAACCAACAGCCACGGGAAGCTGTAAGGATAGAGGACATACCTGCATCCTATTGGACTCACTTGTCTTGGTTAAATCCAACTTATTTGACAACCTATGGTGCTGCTACTTCTGCTCATGGCAGTGCTGCTTCTGACAAGGCTGTTCTTTGGTGGGCCTAGGCGACATCACAATCTCCATGGTTACATACACAACAAAGGTCAGATGTTGTTTACACCTGGCCATGCCAGTGGTATTGAGTAGCATATCCCAGTGCTAAGGGTCCTGGGTGCAACAATCTTTCAATGGGGAATAGCCGCACTGAGTTTGTCAAGTGCACCCATGTTTGCAACTCCAACAATACACACATATGTATGTATGTATGTATGTGTGTATGTGTGTATGTATGTCTATCTATCTATCTATCTATCTATCCACCCATCTATCTCTATATATATTTATCTCTCTCTCTCTATATGTATATATATATAATTTTTTTTCTTTTAAATATATATATATATATATATATATATATATATATATATATATATATATATGTATATACATATAGAGAGAGAGAGAGATGGAAATACTTTTTTAAACATGTTTTCACCTCATTTTTTTCTTCTCTCCATGTTTTCCTTCTTTCCTATGCTGCTGCTTCTTATTTTTCTTCTTTTTCAGACCCTATCATTGCACTATTGCTTATTCAATACCACCAGCAGATGGAGACACTATATTACAACATTAGTTGTGAGCAGCAGTTTGTACAAACAAATGCCTCATAGCTGATGTCCTATCCACCTAGGCACATAGGCACCACCTATTGTCTATTGCCTGCAGTAGGGGCCCACTGGACTAGCCAGCAAGCAGCTGCAGCAAATAAACAGATAATCTTTCTTTCCAACACTGAAACCTGGTGGTGCATTTAATATATGCTATCAGATAGGGGACATATCAGATATTAAACTGATATAAACAGACACCACATTTGATACCAGCCAAAAGGAAGGATGAGAAGTGATAACTGTGAAAGGGGAGGAACCAACGCTGTCCCCTTCACATGCACCATCACTACTTGTAGGAAGGGAGGCTGGCTGGCAGCCTCCCATACACACTCTGGCTGGGTGGCAGTCACCCACCAGTACACACAGCAGACCCTAAACCCATATCATTATTGCTAAGCAGGAAGATGGGAGTCCATTTCACTCTGATGGACCATTTTTAAATGCAATCCATAACCTGGCTTTGGCAGGAACCCTTCTTACTCCTCCTACTTGCATTTGATACTGGGTTTAGGATCTGCATAGGAAACACACACACACACACACACACACACACACACACACACACATACAAGCACACACTTACCTGTGTTGCCTGCTGACGCCTCCTTGGCTGTCCCCAAACGGTATAAAACCAACAGCCACGGGAAGCTGTAAGGATAGAGGACATACCTGCATCCTATTGGACTCACTTGTCTTGGTTAAATCCAACTTATTTGACAACCTATGGTGCTGCTACTTCTGCTCATGGCAGTGCTGCTTCTGACAAGGCTGTTCTTTGGTGGGCCTAGGCGACATCACAATCTCCATGGTTACATACACAACAAAGGTCAGATGTTGTTTACACCTGGCCATGCCAGTGGTATTGAGTAGCATATCCCAGTGCTAAGGGTCCTGGGTGCAACAATCTTTCAATGGGGAATAGCCGCACTGAGTTTGTCAAGTGCACCCATGTTTGCAACTCCAACAATACACACATATGTATGTATGTATGTATGTGTGTATGTGTGTATGTGTGTATGTATGTCTATCTATCTATCTATCTATCTATCTATCTATCTATCCACCCATCTATCTCTATATATATATTTATCTCTCTCTCTCTATATGTATATATATAATTTTTTTTTCTTTTAAATATATATATATATATATAGAGAGAGAGAGAGAGATGGAAATACTTTTTTAAACATGTTTTCACCTCATTTTTACCTTCTTTTTTTCTTCTCTCCATGTTTTCCTTCTTTCCTATGCTGCTGCTTCTTATTTTTCTTCTTTTTCAGACCCTATCATTGCACTATTGCTTATTCAATACCACCAGCAGATGGAGACACTATATTACAACATTAGTTGTGAGCAGCAGTTTGTACAAACAAATGCCTCATAGCTGATGTCCTATCCACCTAGGCACATAGGCACCACCTATTGTCTATTGCCTGCAGTAGGGGCCCACTGGACTAGCCAGCAAGCAGCTGCAGCAAATAAACAGATAATCTTTCTTTCCAACACTGAAACCTGGTGGTGCATTTAATAAATGCTATCAGACAGGGGACATATCAGATATTAAACTGATATAAACAGACACCACATTTGATACCAGCCAAAAGGAAGGATGAGAAGTGATAACTGTGAAAGGGGAGGAACCAACGCTGTCCCCTTCACATGCACCATCACTACTTGTAGGAAGGGAGGCTGGCTGGCAGCCTCCCATACACACTCTGGCTGGGTGGCAGTCACCCACCAGTACACACAGCAGACCCTAAACCCATATCATTATTGCTAAGCAGGAAGATGGGAGTCCATTTCACTCTGATGGACCATTTTTAAATGCAATCCATAACCTGGCTTTGGCAGGAACCCTTCTTACTCCTCCTACTTGCATTTGATACTGGGTTTAGGATCTGCATAGGAAACACACACACACACACACACACACACACACACACACACACACACATACAAGCACACACTTACCTGTGTTGCCTGCTGACGCCTCCTTGGCTGTCCCCAAACGGTATAAAACCAACAGCCACGGGAAGCTGTAAGGATAGAGGACATACCTGCATCCTATTGGACTCACTTGTCTTGGTTAAATCCAACTTATTTGACAACCTATGGTGCTGCTACTTCTGCTCATGGCAGTGCTGCTTCTGACAAGGCTGTTCTTTGGTGGGCCTAGGCGACATCACAATCTCCATGGTTACATACACAACAAAGGTCAGATGTTGTTTACACCTGGCCATGCCAGTGGTATTGAGTAGCATATCCCAGTGCTAAGGGTCCTGGGTGCAACAATCTTTCAATGGGGAATAGCCGCACTGAGTTTGTCAAGTGCACCCATGTTTGCAACTCCAACAATACACACATATGTATGTATGTATGTATGTGTGTATGTGTGTATGTGTGTATGTGTGTATGTATGTCTATCTATCTATCTATCTATCTATCCACCCATCTATCTCTATATATATATTTATCTCTCTCTCTCTATATGTATATATATAATTTTTTTTTCTTTTAAATATATATATATATATATATATAGAGAGAGAGAGATGGAAATACTTTTTTAAACATGTTTTCACCTCATTTTTACCTTCTTTTTTTCTTCTCTCCATGTTTTCCTTCTTTCCTATGCTGCTGCTTCTTATTTTTCTTCTTTTTCAGACCCTATCATTGCACTATTGCTTATTCAATACCACCAGCAGATGGAGACACTATATTACAACATTAGTTGTGAGCAGCAGTTTGTACAAACAAATGCCTCATAGCTGATGTCCTATCCACCTAGGCACCACCTATTGTCTATTGCCTGCAGTAGGGGACCACTGGACTAGCCAGCAAGCAGCTGCAGCAAATAAACAGATAATCTTTCTTTCCAACACTGAAACCTGGTGGTGCATTTAATATCTGCTATCAGATAGGGGACATATCAGATATTAAACTGATATAAACAGACACCACATTTGATACCAGCCAAAAGGAAGGATGATAAGTGATAACTGTGAAAGGGGAGGAACCAACGCTGTCCCCTTCACATGCACCATCACTACTTGTAGGAAGGGAGGCTGGCTGGCAGCCTCCCATACACACTCTGGCTGGGTGGCAGTCACCCACCAGTACACACAGCAGACCCTAAACCTATATCATTATTGCTAAGCAGGAAGATGGGAGTCCATTTCACTCTGATGGACCATTTTTAAATGCAATCCATAACCTGGCTTTGGCAGGAACCCTTCTTACTCCTCCTACTTGCATTTGATACTGGGTTTAGGATCTGCATAGGAAACACACACACACACACACACACACACACACACACACAAACACACACACACATACAAGCACACACTTACCTGTGTTGCCTGCTGACGCCTCCTTGGCTGTCCCCAAACGGTATAAAACCAACAGCCACGGGAAGCTGTAAGGATAGAGGACATACCTGCATCCTATTGGACTCACTTGTCTTGGTTAAATCCAACTTATTTGACAACCTATGGTGCTGCTACTTCTGCTCATGGCAGTGCTGCTTCTGACAAGGCTGTTCTTTGGTGGGCCTAGGCGACATCACAATCTCCATGGTTACATACACAACAAAGGTCAGATGTTGTTTACACCTGGCCATGCCAGTGGTATTGAGTAGCATATCCCAGTGCTAAGGGTCCTGGGTGCAACAATCTTTCAATGGGGAATAGCCGCACTGAGTTTGTCAAGTGCACCCATGTTTGCAACTCCAACAATACACACATATGTATGTATGTATGTATGTGTGTATGTGTGTATGTGTGTATGTATGTCTATCTATCTATCTATCTATCCACCCATCTATCTCTATATATATTTATCTCTCTCTCTCTCTCTCTATATGTATATATATATAATTTTTTTTCTTTTAAATATATATATATATATATATATATATATATATGTGTATATACATATAGAGAGAGAGAGAGATGGAAATACTTTTTTAAACATGTTTTCACCTCATTTTTACCTTCTTTTTTTCTTCTCTCTATGTTTTCCTTCTTTCCTATGCTGCTGCTTCTTATTTTTCTTCTTTTTCAGACCCTATCATTGCACTATTGCTTATTCAATACCACCAGCAGATGGAGACACTATATTACAACATTAGTTGTGAGCAGCAGTTTGTACAAACAAATGCCTCATAGCTGATGTCCTATCCACCTAGGCCCATAGGCACCACCTATTGTCTATTGCCTGCAGTAGGGGCCCACTGGACTAGCCAGCAAGCAGCTGCAGCAAACAAACAGATAATCTTTCTTTCCAACACTGAAACCTGGTGGTGCATTTAATATATGCTATCAGATAGGGGACATATCAGATATTAAACTGATATAAACAGACACCACATTTGATACCAGCCAAAAGGAAGGATGAGAAGTGATAACTGTGAAAGGGGAGGAACCAACGCTGTCCCCTTCACATGCACCATCACTACTTGTAGGAAGGGAGGCTGGCTGGCAGCCTCCCATACACACTCTGGCTGGGTGGCAGTCACCCACCAGTACACACAGCAGACCCTAAACCCATATCATTATTGCTAAGCAGGAAGATGGGAGTCCATTTCACTCTGATGGACCATTTTTAAATGCAATCCATAACCTGGCTTTGGCAGGAACCCTTCTTACTCCTCCTACTTGCATTTGATACTGGGTTTAGGATCTGCATAGGAAACACACACACACACACACATACAAGCACACACTTACCTGTGTTGCCTGCTGACGCCTCCTTGGCTGTCCCCAAACGGTATAAAACCAACAGCCACGGGAAGCTGTAAGGATAGAGGACATACCTGCATCCTATTGGACTCACTTGTCTTGGTTAAATCCAACTTATTTGACAACCTATGGTGCTGCTACTTCTGCTCATGGCAGTGCTGCTTCTGACAAGGCTGTTCTTTGGTGGGCCTAGGCGACATCACAATCTCCATGGTTACATACACAACAAAGGTCAGATGTTGCTTACACCTGGCCATGCCAGTGGTATTGAGTAGCATATCCCAGTGCTAAGGGTCCTGGGTGCAACAATCTTTCAATGGGGAATAGCCGCACTGAGTTTGTCAAGTGCACCCATGTTTGCAACTCCAACAATACACACATATGTATGTATGTATGTATGTGTGTATGTGTGTATGTGTGTATGTATGTCTATCTATCTATCTATCTATCTATCCATCTATCCACCCATCTATCTCTATATATATTTATCTCTCTCTCTCTATATGTATATATATATATATATATATATATATATATATATATAATTTTTTTTCTTTTAAATATATATATATATATATATATATATATTTATATATATGTATATACATAGAGAGAGAGAGAGAGAGATGGAAATACTTTTTTAAACATGTTTTCACCTCATTTTTACCTTCCTTCTTTCCTATGCTGCTGCTTCTTATTTTTCTTCTTTTTCAGACCCTATCATTGCACTATTGCTTATTCAATACCACCAGCAGATGGAGACACTATATTTCAACATTAGTTGTGAGCAGCAGTTTGTACAAACAAATGCCTCATAGCTGATGTCCTATCCATCTAGGCACATAGGCACCACCTATTGTCTATTGCCTGCAGTAGGGGCCCACTGGACTAGCCAGCAAGCAGCTGCAGCAAATAAACAGATAATCATTCTTTCCAACACTGAAACCTGGTGGTGCATTTAATATATGCTATCAGATAGGGGACATATCAGATATTAAACTGATATAAACAGACACCACATTTGATACCAGCCAAAAGGAAGGATGAGAAGTGATAACTGTGAAAGGGGAGGAACCAACGCTGTCCCCTTCACATGCACCATCATTACTTGTAGGAAGGGAGGCTGGCTGGCAGCCTCCCATACACACTCTGGCTGGGTGGCAGTCACCCACCAGTACACACAGCAGACCCTAAACCCATATCATTATTGCTAAGCAGGAAGATGGGAGTCCATTTCACTCTGATGGACCATTTTTAAATGCAATCCATAACCTGGCTTTGGCAGGAACCCTTCTTACTCCTCCTACTTGCATTTGATACTGGGTTTAGGATCTGCATAGGAAACACACACACACACACACACACATACAAGCACACACTTACCTGTGTTGCCTGCTGACGCCTCCTTGGCTGTCCCCAAACGGTATAAAACCAACAGCCACGGGAAGCTGTAAGGATAGGGGACATACCTGCATCCTATTGGACTCACTTGTCTTGGTTAAATCCAACTTATTTGACAACCTATGGTGCTGCTACTTCTGCTCATGGCAGTGCTGCTTCTGACAAGGCTGTTCTTTGGTGGGCCTAGGCGACATCACAATCTCCATGGTTACATACACAACAAAGGTCAGATGTTGTTTACACCTGGCCATGCCAGTGGTATTGAGTAGCATATCCCAGTGCTAAGGGTCCTGGGTGCAACAATCTTTCAATGGGGAATAGCCGCACTGAGTTTGTCAAGTGCACCCATGTTTGCAACTCCAACAATACACACATATGTATGTATGTATGTATGTGTGTATGTGTGTATGTGTGTATGTGTGTATGTATGTCTATCTATCTATCTATCTATCCACCCATCTATCTCTATATATATATTTATCTCTCTCTCTCTATATGTATATATATAATTTTTTTTCTTTTAAATATATATATATATATATAGAGAGAGAGAGAGAGAGAGATGGAAATACTTTTTTAAACATGTTTTCACCTCATTTTTACCTTCCTTCTTTCCTATGCTGCTGCTTCTTATTTTTCTTCTTTTTCAGACCCTATCATTGCACTATTGCTTATTCAATACCACCAGCAGATGGAGACACTATATTACAACATTATTTGTGAGCAGCAGTTTGTACAAACAAATGCCTCATAGCTGATTTCCTATCCACCTAGGCACCACCTATTGTCTATTGCCTGCAGTAGGGGACCACTGGACTAGCCAGCAAGCAGCTGCAGCAAATAAACAGATAATCTTTCTTTCCAACACTGAAACCTGGTGGTGCATTTAATATCTGCTATCAGATAGGGGACATATCAGATATTAAACTGATATAAACAGACACCACATTTGATACCAGCCAAAAGGAAGGATGATAAGTGATAACTGTGAAAGG
Organism: Hyla sarda; assembly: GCF_029499605.1. Classification (NCBI taxonomy): domain Eukaryota; kingdom Metazoa; phylum Chordata; class Amphibia; order Anura; family Hylidae; genus Hyla; species Hyla sarda. The sequence goes on from NW_026609289.1 coordinate 370,718, forward strand.
GGAGGAACCAACGCTGTCCCCTTCACATGCACCATCACTACTTGTAGGAAGGGAGGCTGGCTGGCAGCCTCCCATACACACTCTGGCTGGGTGGCAGTCACCCACCAGTACACACAGCAGACCCTAAACCCATATCATTATTGCTAAGCAGGAAGATGGGAGTCCATTTCACTCTGATGGACCATTTTTAAATGCAATCCATAACCTGGCTTTGGCAGGAACCCTTCTTACTCCTCCTACTTGCATTTGATACTGGGTTTAGGATCTGCATAGGAAACACACACACACACACACACACACAAGCACACACTTACCTGTGTTGCCTGCTGACGCCTCCTTGGCTGTCCCCAAACGGTATAAAACCAACAGCCACGGGAAGCTGTAAGGATAGAGGACATACCTGCATCCTATTGGACTCACTTGTCTTGGTTAAATCCAACTTATTTGACAACCTATGGTGCTGCTACTTCTGCTCATGGCAGTGCTGCTTCTGACAAGGCTGTTCTTTGGTGGGCCTAGGCGACATCACAATCTCCATGGTTACATACACAACAAAGGTCAGATGTTGTTTACACCTGGCCATGCCAGTGGTATTGAGTAGCATATCCCAGTGCTAAGGGTCCTGGGTGCAACAATCTTTCAATGGGGAATAGCCGCACTGAGTTTGTCAAGTGCACCCATGTTTGCAACTCCAACAATACACACATATGTATGTATGTATGTGTGTATGTGTGTATGTATGTCTATCTATCTATCTATCTATCTATCTATCTATCTATCCACCCATCTATCTCTATATATATTTATCTCTCTCTCTCTCTCTCTATATGTATATATATATATATATATATATATATATATTTTTTTTTTTTCTTTTAAATATATATATATATATATATATATATATATATATATATATATGTATATACATATAGAGAGAGAGAGAGATGGAAATACTTTTTTAAACATGTTTTCACCTCATTTTTACCTTCTTTTTTTCTTCTCTCCATGTTTTCCTTCTTTCCTATGCTGCTACTTCTTATTTTTCTTCTTTTTCAGACCCTATCATTGCACTATTGCTTATTCAATACCACCAGCAGATGGAGACACTATATTACAACATTAGTTGTGAGCAGCAGTTTGTACAAACAAATGCCTCATAGCTGATGTCCTATCCACCTAGGCACATAGGCACTACCTATTGTCTATTGCCTGCAGTAGGGACCCACTGGACTAGACAGCAAGCAGCTGCAGAAAATAAACAGATAATCTTTCTTTCCAACACTGAAACCTGGTGGTGCATTTAATATATGCTATCAGATAGGGGACATATCAGATATTAAACTGATATAAACAGACACCACATTTGATACCAGCCAAAAGGAAGGATGAGAAGTGATAACTGTGAAAGGGGAGGAACCAACGCTGTCCCCTTCACATGCACCATCATTACTTGTAGGAAGGGAGGCTGGCTGGCAGCCTCCCATACACACTCTGGCTGGGTGGCAGTCACCCACCAGTACACACAGCAGACCCTAAACCCATATCATTATTGCTAAGCAGGAAGATGGGAGTCCATTTCACTCTGATGGACCATTTTTAAATGCAATCCATAACCTGGCTTTGGCAGGAACCCTTCTTACTCCTCCTACTTGCATTTGATACTGGGTTTAGGATCTGCATAGGAAACACACACACACACACACATACAAGCACACACTTACCTGTGTTGCCTGCTGACGCCTCCTTGGCTGTCCCCAAACGGTATAAAACAAACAGCCACGGGAAGCTGTAAGGATAGAGGACATACCTGCATCCTATTGGACTCACTTGTCTTGGTTAAATCCAACTTATTTGACAACCTATGGTGCTGCTACTTCTGCTCATGGCAGTGCTGCTTCTGACAAGGCTGTTCTTTGGTGGGCCTAGGCGACATCACAATCTCCATGGTTACATACACAACAAAGGTCAGATGTTGTTTACACCTGGCCATGCCAGTGGTATTGAGTAGCATATCCCAGTGCTAAGGGTCCTGGGTGCAACAATCTTTCAATGGGGAATAGCCGCACTGAGTTTGTCAAGTGCACCCATGTTTGCAACTCCAACAATACACACATATGTATGTATGTATGTATGTGTGTATGTGTGTATGTATGTCTATCTATCTATCTATCTATCCACCCATCTATCTCTATATATATATTTATCTCTCTCTATATGTATATATATAATTTTTTTTTCTTTTAAATATATATATATATATATAGAGAGAGAGAAAGATGGAAATACTTTTTTAAACATGTTTTCACCTCATTTTTACCTTCTTTTTTTCTTCTCTCCATGTTTTCCTTCTTTCCTATGCTGCTGCTTCTTATTTTTCTTCTTTTTCAGACCCTATCATTGCACTATTGCTTATTCAATACCACCAGCAGATGGAGACACTATATTACAACATTAGTTGTGAGCAGCAGTTTGTACAAACAAATGCCTCATAGCTGATGTCCTATCCACCTATCCACCTAGGCACCACCTATTGTCTATTGCCTGCAGTAGGGGCCCACTGGACTAGCCAGCAAGCAGCTGCAGCAAATAAACAGATAATCTTTCTTTCCAACACTGAAACCTGGTGGTGCATTTAATATATGCTATCAGATAGGGGACATATCAGATATTAAACTGATATAAACAGACACCACATTTGATACCAGCCAAAAGGAAGGATGAGAAGTGATAACTGTGAAAGGGGAGGAACCAACGCTGTCCCCTTCACATGCACCATCATTACTTGTAGGAAGGGAGGCTGGCTGGCAGCCTCCCATACACACTCTGGCTGGGTGGCAGTCAACCACCAGTACACACAGCAGACCCTAAACCCATATCATTATTGCTAAGCAGGAAGATGGGAGTCCATTTCACTCTGATGGACCATTTTTAAATGCAATCCATAACCTGGCTTTGGCAGGAACCCTTCTTACTCCTCCTACTTGCATTTGATACTGGGTTTAGGATCTGCATAGGAAACACACACACACACACACACACACACACACACATACAAGCACACACTTACCTGTGTTGCCTGCTGACGCCTCCTTGGCTGTCCCCAAACGGTATAAAACCAACAGCCACGGGAAGCTGTAAGGATAGAGGACATACCTGCATCCTATTGGACTCACTTGTCTTGGTTAAATCCAACTTATTTGACAACCTATGGTGCTGCTACTTCTGCTCATGGCAGTGCTGCTTCTGACAAGGCTGTTCTTTGGTGGGCCTAGGCGACATCACAATCTCCATGGTTACATACACAACAAAGGTCAGATGTTGTTTACACCTGGCCATGCCAGTGGTATTGAGTAGCATATCCCAGTGCTAAGGGTCCTGGGTGCAACAATCTTTCAATGGGGAATAGCCGCACTGAGTTTGTCAAGTGCACCCATGTTTGCAACTCCAACAATACACACATATGTATGTATGTATGTATGTATGTGTGTATGTGTGTATGTGTGTATGTGTGTATGTATGTCTATCTATCTATCTATCTATCTATCTATCTATCCACCCATCTATCTCTATATATATATTTATCTCTCTCTCTCTATATGTATATATATAATTTTTTTTCTTTTAAATATATATATATATATATATATAGAGAGAGAGAGAGAGAGATGGAAATACTTTTTTAAACATGTTTTCACCTCATTTTTACCTTCTTTTTTTCTTCTCTCCATGTTTTCCTTCTTTCCTATGATGCTGCTTCTTATTTTTCTTCTTTTTCAGACCCTATCATTGCACTATTGCTTATTCAATACCACCAGCAGATGGAGACACTATATTACAACATTAGTTGTGAGCAGCAGTTTGTACAAACAAATGCCTCATAGCTGATGTCCTATCCACCTAGGCACATAGGCACCACCTATTGTCTATTGCCTGCAGTAGGGGACCACTGGACTAGCCAGCAAGCAGCTGCAGCAAATAAACAGATAATCTTTCTTTCCAACACTGAAACCTGGTGGTGCATTTAATATCTGCTATCAGATAGGGGACATATCAGATATTAAACTGATATAAACAGACACCACATTTGATACCAGCCAAAAGGAAGGATGAGAAGTGATAACTGTGAAAGGGGAGGAACCAACGCTGTCCCCTTCACATGCACCATCATTACTTGTAGGAAGGGAGGCTGGCTGGCAGCCTCCCATACACACTCTGGCTGGGTGGCAGTCACCCACCAGTACACACAGCAGACCCTAAACCCATATCATTATTGCTAAGCAGGAAGATGGGAGTCCATTTCACTCTGATGGACCATTTTTAAATGCAATCCATAACCTGGCTTTGGCAGGAACCCTTCTTACTCCTCCTACTTGCATTTGATACTGGGTTTAGGATCTGCATAGGAAACACACACACACACACACACACACACACACACACACACACACACACATACAAGCACACACTTACCTGTGTTGCCTGCTGACGCCTCCTTGGCTGTCCCCAAACGGTATAAAACCAACAGCCACGGGAAGCTGTAAGGATAGAGGACATACCTGCATCCTATTGGACTCACTTGTCTTGGTTAAATCCAACTTATTTGACAACCTATGGTGCTGCTACTTCTGCTCATGGCAGTGCTGCTTCTGACAAGGCTGTTCTTTGGTGGGCCTAGGCGACATCACAATCTCCATGGTTACATACACAACAAAGGTCAGATGTTGTTTACACCTGGCCATGCCAGTGGTATTGAGTAGCATATCCCAGTGCTAAGGGTCCTGGGTGCAACAATCTTTCAATGGGGAATAGCCGCACTGAGTTTGTCAAGTGCACCCATGTTTGCAACTCCAACAATACACACATATGTATGTATGTATGTATGTGTGTATGTGTGTATGTGTGTATGTGTGTATGTATGTCTATCTATCTATCTATCCACCCATCTATCTCTATATATATTTATCTCTCTCTCTCTCTCTCTATATGTATATATATATAATTTTTTTTTCTTTTAAATATATATATATATATATATATATGTATATATACATATAGAGAGAGAGAGATGGAAATACTTTTTTAAACATGTTTTCACCTCATTTTTACCTTCTTTTTTTCTTCTCTCCATGTTTTCCTTCTTTCCTATGCTGCTGCTTCTTATTTTTCTTCTTTTTCAGACCCTATCATTGCACTATTGCTTATTCAATACCACCAGCAGATGGAGACACTATATTACAACATTAGTTGTGAGCAGCAGTTTGTACAAACAAATGCCTCATAGCTGATGTCCTATCCACCTAGGCACATAGGCACCACCTATTGTCTATTGCCTGCAGTAGGGGCCCACTGGACTAGCCAGCAAGCAGCTGCAGCAAATAAACAGATAATCTTTCTTTCCAACACTGAAACCTGGTGGTGCATTTAATATATGCTATCAGATAGGGGACATATCAGATATTAAACTGATATAAACAGACACCACATTTGATACCAGCCAAAAGGAAGGATGAGAAGTGATAACTGTGAAAGGGGAGGAACCAACGCTGTCCCCTTCACATGCACCATCATTACTTGTAGGAAGGGAGGCTGGCTGGCAGCCTCCCATACACACTCTGGCTGGGTGGCAGTCACCCACCAGTACACACAGCAGACCCTAAACCCATATCATTATTGCTAAGCAGGAAGATGGGAGTCCATTTCACTCTGATGGACCATTTTTAAATGCAATCCATAACCTGGCTTTGGCAGGAACCCTTCTTACTCCTCCTACTTGCATTTGATACTGGGTTTAGGATCTGCATAGGAAACACACACACACACACACACACACATACAAGCACACACTTACCTGTGTTGCCTGCTGACGCCTCCTTGGCTGTCCCCAAACGGTATAAAACCAACAGCCACGGGAAGCTGTAAGGATAGAGGACAGACCTACATCCTATTGGACTCACTTGTCTTGGTTAAATCCAACTTATTTGACAACCTATGGTGCTGCTACTTCTGCTCATGGCAGTGCTGCTTCTGACAAGGCTGTTCTTTGGTGGGCCTAGGCGACATCACAATCTCCATGGTTACATACACAACAAAGGTCAGATGTTGTTTACACCTGGCCATGCCAGTGGTATTGAGTAGCATATCCCAGTGCTAAGGGTCCTGGGTGCAACAATCTTTCAATGGGGAATAGCCGCACTGAGTTTGTCAAGTGCACCCATGTTTGCAACTCCAACAATACACACATATGTATGTATGTATGTATGTGTGTATGTGTGTATGTGTGTATGTGTCTATGTATGTCTATCTATCTATCTATCTATCCACCCATCTATCTCTATATATATTTATCTCTCTCTCTCTCTCTCTCTCTCTATATGTATATATATATAATTTTTTTTTCTTTTAAATATATATATATATATATATATATATGTGTATATACATATAGAGAGAGAGAGAGATGGAAATACTTTTTTAAACATGTTTTCACCTCATTTTTACCTTCTTTTTTTCTTCTCTCCATGTTTTCCTTCTTTCCTATGCTGCTGCTTCTTATTTTTCTTCTTTTTCAGACCCTATCATTGCACTATTGCTTATTCAATACCACCAGCAGATGGAGACACTATATTACAACATTAGTTGTGAGCAGCAGTTTGTACAAACAAATGCCTCATAGCTGATGTCCTATCCACCTAGGCACATAGGCACCACCTATTGTCTATTGCCTGCAGTAGGGGCCCACTGGACTAGCCAGCAAGCAGCTGCAGCAAATAAACAGATAAT